>NW_026251979.1:270000-480235 GCF_025201335.1 Gilbertella persicaria | reverse complement strand
TGGGATGATTTTGTTGACAGTGCATTATGGGCTGCAAGAATAAGAGTTCACACTACTACTGGATATAGCCCATTCTTCTTAACCTATGGTAGAGAACCTAGACTTCCAGGCGATGCGTTGGTCCCATATATCGACAAGCAAACCTTTCAAGATGAACGGACTGTAGCAGACATAACATCCAGAGAATTAGCCGATCTTGGTCAACATCGTGCTGCTGCCGAATTTCGCATGAAGGCCATGGCTGAAAAGGATAAAGCAAAGTGGGATGCGCAAATCAAACCCACTACTTTCGAAGCAGGTGATAAAGTTATGTTGACGCATGAAGGTCGTTATGGACTAGAACCCCTCTGGTGTGATGTTTTGATAATAGAGTTATATAATAAGATGATATAGAGACAAAGGTAGATACTTTGAGACTGTTCCATACAATTTTTATTGTTTTTTTTTTATTATAAATTATTCTAGCATATTTATACATGAAGAGATGTCGGAGTAAGTAGTAGTAGAGTTCATGCAAATGACTGAGTCTCTATTATCATAGACTACTTTAAATTAATTAAATAATGTAAATTATGGATTTCGGTTTATAAGTCTTGATCTATTAAAAGATCCATTGTCTTATTCAGTACAAGAGGTTCTTTTATGTCTATTTCTGATGTAAATTGATTATGATGTATTTTAGTATGTAAATGAAGACTTATTTAATGTCAGATCATCACATCTGGAAAGGACCTTACATTGTCACGGCTTGCTACCCTGAATATGGCACATACAAGTTAGAAACTTTGGCTGGTGAACCCTTAAAATCGTTAGTACATGTCGATCGCCTTAAAGCTGCTCATGGCAACACACCTTCAATTCCTTGGTATGATCCTGTAGTAGCTAGATAAGAGTGGCGAAACGTTATGACAAATATTGGTCGTGCTGCTGTTGTTCCCACATTACCACCCACTATTGTAGACAAAGAAGTTTTTGGTGAAAGGGATTACCCAAACATGAAAGCTACTATTGCTGACCCTATATCTGCTCCTATTGATACGGTCGATCCCATTGATCCTACGGCTAATACAGCTGATCCTGTGGTTAATCCTATGAATGATTCTATTGATCCTAGTAATCATGGTCTTTCTTTACCCACCAACGATCTTTCTACCGACAATGCTGACATATATGAACCATCTCAAATGACTTCTGCTCCTTCCCTGTCTTCGTCCACAGAGAATATACAAGTTGGTACTTCTGATGATGTGTCTACACCTTTGACGAACCCTTCTGATCAAGAACAACTTCCTGTTGTTGACTATCCTTCTCTGACTGTTCCTTCTCCTACATACCTACCAGAAATGGATGACAAAGAAACTGAGAAGATGATCGACACTGATCATTTTGCGGATGAACAAGAACACGTTTATCCTCCTGATGACTCCTCTGAGGCTGATTACAACTTTGATGTCGACATCGACGAACTTGACAAGACTACCGCTGAATCTGCACCTACTCTGCCTACTGCCTCCTCACCCCAACCTGTTTTGCCTTCTTTACACGTTCAGAGGCGAACGTCAAGCCAGGAGGGGGTAATGTCACCGATATTAGCACTTCCGAGCACAAGCAGCCAATTGAGGTTCAATATAATCTACCAAATATGTATAAACCTAACAAGAAAAGGTTTAAACCTCAATTGGCCAACAAGAGAAAAAAGAAGACGAAGTTGAATCTGATTCGTGCAAGGAAGTTGCCTTTGGAAAAGACCAAGCCTTTACTAGAATAGTTAAGAAACAAGAATTGTTTAGCGTAAAGCACATAATTGCTCCTTCCTTTATTTGATTTAGAATAGATATTTTAGCGTAATACACAAAACATATAAATACTGTGTTGTTGATAAATGTAAGTTCTTCATCTTAAGACTTACTTAATCAAAACACAGGTAATATAAAAATATAAATAATAATAAAAGATCTTAAGACTTACTTTATCAAAACACAGACGTCACTGCCTTCTAGAATATTTTCCCAGTAATATCATTGGCTAGAAAATATTCTATCGTCACCTGACCTGTACTATTGAACACAAACCTTAAGAAAATATCAATTTGACAAAAATGTCAAGGTATAATGATAATTCAGTCGATATCTTGAAGGTGTTCTTTATTGTTTGCGAGTGTGAGTCTTGATGTTGTCGGATCAAATGCGGATCAACAGAAAAGCAAATCCAGTACAAATAATTCAAAATACAATTGACAACAAAACAAATAGAATATAAGATAAAAATAACTAAGGTACATGATAATGTTAATAAATGTTCCCAAAAGCATCCTTCTTCAGATAACTACCAAGTATGTTCTTTCCCAGAGCAACCAGTTACTAAGACAGGAGTTTTACCAAGGACAGACCCCAATTAACAATATTGTATAGTAGCTTTCTTCTTTCTTATTTGTTTCTTTCCTTTCTCTTGTATACTTCAATTGACAGACAGATAAATCCAATCTTCCCAAGATTTTCCAGATTTCTTCTTCAATTCAGTAGTCAGAAAAATAACCTTTCTTCTTTTTTTGTATTTTTTTATGATGATAAGATTCCCCTTTATTGAAAAATATGTGATGTGATATTTATACTATTTTTTTGACTAAAATATATGATTCGATAAAAATAAGAAATAAGAAGAAATGTCAGTCGATTGATATTATCGAGAGTGTAAAGAAGAGATAGGGTGATTTTGTTTGATTTGTTTTCTGGGATGATAATATTTCGCTTAAAGGAATAACAATTAAGATTCGTCTTGATTCCATTTTGAGATTGATTGCTTCATGTGATTTAATGATCTTCTGAGAGTGATTGTGAGTTTTCATTTTAAAAGGCGTACCAATTATATTGCTTCCTGCTGACTTGGAAAATAAAAATTTTAACATTTTGACACTTACCAACAAACCTGTCAAAATGTAATTTTGCGTCTTGTTACGGATGTTGATAGCTGCAATAAGATCACGTGACCAAGAAATACTATTTTAGGTTTATTCTTTAACTCGTGATTCTAAAGAAGTAGACCCAAAAAGGAAATTATTTAAACTGAGTAGTTTTTATCACTAATCAAAAATTGAATGCCTTTTATTCTTTAGATTATGTGGGTTATTTATATGTTTTCTAGTTATTTATACTAGTACGTAATTAGTAATTGAAGACATGAAATATAAAATAATATGCTAAATATAATTGCTAATAATTGACTAATATCAATGTTTTGCTAAGTATCCTTTTTGGTTCTTTTTCTTCGTTCTTTGCTTCGTTTTATGTTAGGTGAGAACCTTCTTCTTTTCTTTGCGTTTGCTTCTTTTCGGAATTTCATTTCTAGTTCTAGCGGCAGTTCTTGCATGAGTTGTGTATTACTTGCAGTGTGGTTCGTAACAAAATTTGACTCGACAAAAAATGTCACAGAAAATAGTGATTCCAGTAAGAAGCAACCAATTGAAGTTGAATATAACCTTCCAACAAACTATAATCCGAACAAACGAAGGTTTAAACCACAAATACTGAACAAAAGAAGAAAGAAAGTCCGCCTCAACTTAATTCGCATTAGAAAAGCCAAGCACACTTTAGATTCGTCAAGACAGAAACATCAATCAGCTTTAAGTATTTAATTACTTCCTTCTCCATATGTTATAGTTTATATATTTTAGTACAATTAGAAAACATATAAATACTGTGTTATTGATACTTGTAAGTTCTTCATCTTATACTTACTGTATCAATACACAGGTAACATTACATTTATTATAAATAAATATCTTATACTTACTGTATCAATACACAGGTAACATTACATTTATTATAAATAAATATCTTATACTTACTGTATCAATACACAGTTCCTTTCTGTGACGTCACGTTATTTCCAGAATATTTCCCAGTGAATCTATTGGCTAAGAAACGTTCTATTGTCTCGTGACTTGACTATAAAAACACAAACCTAAGTAAAATATCAAATCGACAAAATGTCACGGTATAATGTTGAGTATTCAGTCCTAGTTGAGGGTGTTCTTTATTGTAGTTTTGGTGTTATCAGATCAAACGCGGATCAACAAAAGGAGGCCTATTTACAGAATGTAAACGGTCATGATTTCATTAAAGGATTCTCACTTACAAATCCAGTACAACAAATGATAATAATAATAAAAATATAGATGACAGATACAAGAATTAAAATATAACTAAAGTATAGACATGTTAACCAATGCTTCAAATTCTTCTCCAGATAACTACCAAGTGTGTTCTACCAAAGAGCAACCAGTTATATGAGACAGTTAAGCCAAATATTCTCCAACTTCCAAACAATAGTTTCTTTTTAACTTCTTTCCTTCCTTTCAAGTACAGACAGACAGATTCGATCTTCAGACTAAGATATACCAGAATACTTCTTCTTACTTGAGGAAATGTCAAATAGATTTTTGATAATGATAAGATTCTCTCTTTTTCTTTATTTTAAAAATATATCGATATTTATATGTTTTCAATATTTCTTTTTCGTATGATTTTGTCATTTAGAATATCACTCGATAAAAATCGAATTGATCAAAATGATTGATTTGAGAAGATTTGCGATTGTGAGGTGACCTTTTTCGCTTAAATGTAGATATTTGTGAAACTTCTTTGGTGTTCAGGTTGCCTTCCATTTTTAGAAATAGTATGGGTTGCTTCAAGCGATTTTGAGTGATTATATTTTGGCAGTAGAAATTGTTTTCAAACAACGATCCAATCAAAGTAGTTGCAACGTCATCCAAAAATATTTTTGAAATCAAACTTCGAAACTCAATTGTTAACTTCACAAAATGTCGCAGATATTAGTACTTCCGACCGCCAACAGCCAATCGAGGTTGAATATAACCTTCCCTATATGTATAGATCAAACAAAAAAAGGTTTAAACCTCAAATATCAAACAAGAAAAGAAAGAAGGTTAGACTGAATCTATTACGCTTAAGGAAGTTGCCTTTAGGAGACGCCAAGCTCGCGTGGCATTCGTCGAAAAAGAAGTAATCAATCAAGTTGAAGGATATAATTACTTCCTGCTTTATTAGTGATAGAATAGATATTTTAGTATAGAATAGAAAAATATAAATACCGTGTTGTTGATGATTATAAGTTACTTATCAAAGACTTATAATATCAAAACACAGGTAACATATAACAAAGAAATAAAAAAAAAAGATCAAAGACTTATAATATCAAAACACAGACGTCACTGCCTTCTAGAATATTTTCCCAGTAATACCATTGGCTAGAAAATATTCTATCGTCACCTGACCTGTATTATTGAATACAAAGGTTAAAGAAATATTAACTTGACAAAATGTCGTCTTGATATTATAACAACTAATAGTATTTAAGTAATACTAATTAAGAGTAAAGAGATAATTAATTGATTTCTTTATTGAATAACGATGATCTTATATTTATACTTTTCTACCAAGTAATATGGATAATTCTATAAAGAAAATAAGAAAGTTGTGGAAGGTTCCGGAACCATGATTACTAATCCGAGATTAGTAATCATAGTTCCTGAACCTTCTACGACTTTCTTATTTTCTAATTAGACATTTCTATTGTACCTCATAAAATGTATAAATATAAACATAACATACAATGAAATAAAGGAATCAATCATCGCTTTACTATTAATCTTTTATTATAAGAAATACTATTCGTTGTTCCAACATCAAGACAACAAAAAAAAAGGTGGTTTCTTGGTTTAGTGGTATAATTCTCGCTTAGGGTGCGAGAGGTCCCGGGTTCGATTCCCGGAGAAACCCTCTTTTGATTTTCTAAATTCGCTTTTTGATAATCAGGGTTTTCTTGTTGATAACCTTATGCACCACCTGCAAGAACAACTTTTTATGTCTGTAAGGTATAGTGCTGAATAAGATATATTGTTGCAGGACAAAGGTAGAGATCGCAAGAACTTGTAGATATAAGAACAATAAATATAGCAGATCAATAGACAGCAAGTTATATGTAATGAGCACCATGTTTTAACTCGTCCGATTATGTTATTTGGATAAGAAAAGATACAAGGATATAATATAATATAACATACAATGATCAAATGTAATGCAAGATCAAGGGACCCAATTAGACAAATGATATAATAATAGTCTAGTTTAAAATAAAAGACAGTACATGTAAGGTACGGTTGTGAGTCTAAGGTAAAAATATGGATGTCTTTATTTAAGTTGAATCTATTCTAAAGTAGTCATGTTGGACTTGCAAAAGTGCAATCATGACAATCCAAGTACAATACATTTATGGGTCATTGTAAAAATGGTAAGATGTATCAAGCTCTTGCCGACTAAAAGTAAGATGAGCAATATGTGCTGAAGTCTAATGTGATATAGAGTAATACAGTAATTGGGATCCAAAGTAAAAGAATAAGTATTCTGTGACACCAGTAGCTGTCAGAATTTAGAGTTGAATAATATGGAGTTCAAATTTGGGTAGAAAAAATACGCATAGAAAAATAGAGTATGAAATGGTCGTTTCGTAACAATATAAAAGAATCGAAAGCAAGGAATGAAAGCTGAAGTCAATTTACAAAGAAACTGACTACTAATGTTGTAAGGTAAAAGACTGCCCTAAGATGCTTAACTATCAAAACTGGATAATTTAAATGAAAGCAAGAGAAAATAGAGTTTGCAATGTAATGCACGATTCGAATAGCAAGAATAACAGTAATATAACAGTAGGTTAGAAACCAAATATTTAGTTTTATGTTCTGATTTTTTTAAAGAAAATAATTTGATGATATATTAGATTGTTGAATCATTTAAATATGCAAAAACTGATCATTATTCAAACATACTAATATCAAGGTGCGGCTTTATGTAGATAGTTTTTTAATTGATATACATACAACTCTGAAATCATCATTTTTCATTGCTGCCGTCTCAAACTGGCTTCATTGATGGTTTGCCCATTCCATGTTTCATTTTTATTGATAACCAAACAACCTGGATCGATGAAATCACTTCATTGCACTTATTTTATTTCCATTCAGTTTTTCGTACAACTATACTGCCTGTAGCTTCCATATTCTACTATCGTACGTACTACAAACGTTGATCAACAAAGGAATATCATTTTGAGACAATCTATGTATCCACAGATTAGCAAATAGGTTTCTGCGAATTTAGATAGTCATTACCCTAAATCGGCGGCTAAAGCAGCAGTGTTATTTAAAGGTGATAGAGCAGGTGGATGTCCGCCTTCTTGCATGATAGAATCTTGTAGAATGTCCTGTAATATTGTACTCTGTAGATAAATCAACTGTAGGCTGTCCTCCATAAAGTCAATGATCTAAAGTATACGAATAAGAACCTTCCACTGCAAGTCATCTGTACCTGTTCTGAACATGATGTATCGCCATTATTTTCATCAAAAGTCTGCTTCATACACGATAGCATGTTATGTACCAAATTCGACATCTGGATAGATTGCCAATTTCCATTTGCATTGGATCGCTTCGTTGAAGATGAAGATGACGCATCCGACAGATTTAAATCAGGCGTCTTACAGTTAAGGACACGGCATTTACTAAAGAACAAAACAATATCAGTCAAGAAGCCTTGTGTACCTGCACAACTTACAAATTATTCGCATCAATCACTAAACAAGAAGCCTCATTCACAGAATCTGAAAGTGTAAATTGATCCAATGTACTACGTAGATCAGCATCCAATATAGTCGTAGGTGGTAATGTAGGAATGCCTAAAAGGACGAAATCAGATTTATATGTATCAGAGTAAGAACCCATCAGCGAACGACCATATGATTTAGCAAACAATCGATCCGTCTTGATATGACTGGGTATAATGGTGTCTGAATTAGCGCGTTGTTGATAATGCGTGATATCAGGTTCCATGTGTGTGATTGTTGATCTAGAAAACACAGTGAGGTTGCATATCCACTTATCACATACTTACTTTGGCATAGGGACATGGAAGCACTCGGACGGGGATAACAAAGGGAGTGGCATATCGCCACCTATGGATGAAGGGGAAGACGACATGACAGTAGGATCGGGTGACCATGATCTTTCGTCTGTGTCGCTTAGCCATTTGGATGAGCTTTTAAGTGAGTTTGATAATGAGTCAATAGATGAGGATGGATAGATATGGTGTCCATTTCCTGGTGGTATCGCAATTGATTCCACATCGCCTGTCAAATGCCTGACAATTTTGTCTTCAAACTTGTGTTCATTATTAGTATCATCCAATTCTCGGCTAAAAATAGACTCTGAAGAAGCACAGGTAGGTATAGATCCACTATCTCTTTTTGTTTTGGTTCTAGTCTCAGTAT
Source organism: Gilbertella persicaria (assembly GCF_025201335.1). Taxonomy (NCBI): domain Eukaryota; kingdom Fungi; phylum Mucoromycota; class Mucoromycetes; order Mucorales; family Choanephoraceae; genus Gilbertella; species Gilbertella persicaria. Next base: position 471,895 of record NW_026251979.1, on the reverse strand, counting down.
TTTCGAATACTTCATTGCATCTGATAAAATACGATAGGATGTACAAAATTCTTCGTACAATGCTCGGCCTTAATCCAACAACAATCGTTCTTGTGACTCTTGATGGTGTACCTATGAATCCATACAGATCACTTTTTGTTTTTTAGTGTGTGTGTGTGTGTTCGAGAAAGTATCAGCATCACTGCAAAATATGGATATAATATATATATATATATATATATATAGAAAAAACCTGCCTTAGTTGTGCCCATAAGGGATCATAGTTTCCATGGTGACACCCAATCTTCTAAATATAGATGAGATCAGTTGCTTTACATATGACTACAGTAACCTACATTTTCTGTTTCGGGAGGTACAACAGTATGTACCCAAGAAAGATGATGCATTAAAACACCCGTCAATAAGGTCGATATAAAGTAGTTATGTGCCTTGTTATTAAATTGCTGAATTAGAAACATGAGCTCCTTAATCAGATTAGCATCGTATTCAGATTTTTTATGAGGAAATGTTGTCATATTTAGCCATAATGGTTCCTGCAATAATATAAACACACATAATCTTGTATTTCGGCTTGTTTTTTTTACCTGAATCCGAGGTGTCGTATAGAGATCGAAAAATGATTTCTTAAACTGATTGACGGCATCAATAAGGACAGAATCATTCTGGAATGTATTTGAAGCGAGAAACATGTTACTGGATCGTTTTCTAGGTTGTAGTTGCTGAGGAGGAGGAGGAGGATGCGATTTGAAGTATTGATAAAGTTGTTTGAATGCTACTGCTTGTAACTGATGCAATCGATTTTCAATCAAAGCAAAATGCGAAAATATAAAATCATAAAGTGTCTCATTCTTGTCTTCTAATGTGATGATAATAGCAATAGCAAACTTGACGGATCTCGAAGTGTGTCGTGCAGGCTATGATAAACACAATCAATATGAATAGAGAGAGAAATTACATACGCTTTCTAAGTTTGATAATCTAGGAGTAGGTAAAGGTGTAGGACTGAAGGACCCATTTTCCATGTTTGTTTGACTAAATCTTCTTGTACGCTTTGTTGATTGATGAAGGCCTAGCACAGGAGGATAAATAGATGATGAAACAGAAAAATGATCATCATCACTTGACTGCTCAGATACATTGTCTTCACACAAAGAAGAATTGGCAATAAATGATGCAGTCGAGCGATCGCTATTTACAGAGGAAAATGATCTACGTCGAGATGCGTCTGTGTGTTGCTGCTGGTAGATATTATTCAGAGTAAAAAGTTTGGATACAATAATCTGTGGATTTTTTTCTCGTTTATAATAGTGTATCTTTGTATTCATGCCTTTATACGCAAGAGGTGCTGTGCCAAATATCATTTCTCCAGTCAAATCTAATTTCCGATGGTTCTATAACAGAAGAATTCAACATACGTATAGTCAGTTTGTAAGTCCTTACGAGTCGAGCATGGTTCTTTTGTTGATCCGAGATAGATAAAGAGGGCATGGCTCTCATATAAGATGGTCTCCAATCATGTCTTGTGTCCTTAAAGGAGCCCAATTCCATATTTTTACCCGGACTGTATGCTTGAGATCCATTCCAAGACTGGGCTAATGGTGTATGACTATGACCTGAAGACGATTCATTGAGAGAACAGTCCGAATCATAAAGAATTGTCTTGTTTGATTCACCAATGTCTTGACAAAACAAGACCCGTAAATGATCTTCTTTCAAGTCACTTGGTTGCCATCTATAATAATGAAATGAATATTATGTTGAAGTGCATATCAATCATTATTCATCTCTTTTCCAATACACCCCACCGCCGCCTCGCTACCAGTCGCGATCCCCAGCAAGTTACTGTGCTATTAAAATTCTGTTTTATTTACGATTGAGGTTCTAATAGTATTTGACTATAGGCGTCGTCAGCGTCTCTTGAGATAGTTCTGCTACGAAAAAGTCGTTGAAGCATATTTCGTTTTGCTCTCTTCCAAAAAAAAAAAGAGTTTCTTTTTTTTAATATATCCTTTTTTTCTTTTTTTTTTTTTTGCTTTACGATAAGAGAAAAGAGGGAAATATATGTGCTTCAGAAAAAAAAAATAACATTTAAATTTGGAGAAAAAAAAACATTTAAAAGTCCTGCTTGATCGACAAGAGAAAGACAACAGTCTGAATTTTATAGAAAACCAACACGCTTAATATCTTTATCTCTCTTTGTTTTTCACTTCATTCTATATCATTATCGATATGTGCTTCTGAAATACGTGCTGGTTCAAATGGTTTACCAAAAAGAGTTAACTTTCAACTTATCTTATTGGTAAAGATAGACATGTATCTCCGTTATTGTATCACTTATAATTTAACGTGATACATAGTATTTTTTTTTTTTTTTTTTTTTTTTTTTTGCAGAGCGATGTGTTTTCATTTTAAATCAATCCCCACTGTCTGTTTCATGCAGGCACTTTGAATTAGCAGGGTCCAGACTGTAAAAAAGGAAGTACTTTTTGTTTGACCAATAGAAATTCTTGAAATCGATAGAATGTAGAATTCCTTGGTAGACAGTAGATTTCTGCTTGAACTTTGAAATGTAAACAAATCATCAGAAAAACAGACGTCGCGTTTGATAACTTGATAAGAATTTGTTCTTTAATCGTTTTTAATCGACCTCAATAGACGATAAATATGTCATAAAGTTAATTGCAAAAACTGTAGGCATGCTATTGTAGGAATGATAGCTAATCTAATGAAATCGATCATCTCTTAAAACAACTTTAACGGATAAAGTCTACGCAAATCATTCAAAAGCAGGGTAAGGAGAATCATAGCCAGATGAAAGAAGCAAAAGTTATTAATCTTTCTGAACCGTCTGCTAGTATTCACTACAAATCACCGGCTGAACTGACTATATGAGTAGCAACTCCTGGTGAATCATTGGATGATGAGTGCTATGCGATATTGTTTTTGGTAAAATATGGTGTTGATCATGATATGCTTTCTCTAACAATATATGTGAGTGTGTTATAGGTATTCAAGTGTATGGTTTATTGATATGAGAGGTAATGCTTAGATGGATTATGTGCAAATAAGTCATGTTATTTAATGGTCTGATCTATTTCCTCTTGCTGAATGCTGTCTTCAAGGTTGAGTTGCTGGTATGCATTGTATATATTTCTTTTCTGTTGCTCTCTTTTGTGATTGCCTTTCAAGAATGCTTCTAGTGATGAGTATAGTGGTGTATGATTAGACCCATATCACCAACCATAGAAGTGTATACAATATATTATGTAATGCATATATATATAACAAAAGAGGCGTTTATATAATCCAATAATATATAACGATGCTACTAATAATGTCTAATGAGAAGCATAAAAGAACACATTCTAAGCATTTGCGGAATTGGCCTTTACTAGCAAGATTAGCGGTTTTTATCGAAGTTGCGTGTATAGGAACAACCAATTGACCAAGCGTTTAAATTGATCGTTTTACATCTAGTATTGCCCCTTTTACTGCTAAGATTCTCGCCGACATGCATCAACCAAGTCAAATACGAATTGAAGCAAATAGGTATCGGTGTTTTTTGGAGACACTGTTGTTTCATATATCCATGAGCCTGCTCTCGTGGAGGTTCATAAGAATCAATACTTGAAATGAGCCAAGGAGCATGTTAATTGGACAACAGATTAGTGAATCCATGTCATCTAGTTTGATAAATCGCGATTTTTTGTTCAAAAGACCGGTGGTGGTATCAGGGTTGTTTTTTCATAAAGGTGGCTGTTATAAGCAATAGCTCACAATACTTACCATCAAGTATAGCAAGGTGTGAGTAATAGTTTGGGACTGTTTCTGGAGAGGCAGGATTGGTCCTCTCGTTGATGGCATAACGAACCAAGCTAAGTATATTGAAGTTTTGTAGGAAAGTCTTCAATCTTGGCCTATGAAATTGGAATCTCAGAGTAATAGTCGCTTAATCTTTTAAGAAGATAGAACAACTTGTCATACTAGTTAATTGGAAGGTCCAGCAAAGGATTAAGGATTTAATTTTTGGCTTGCCCAAAACCCAGATTCAGATCTCATTGAGCAATTGTACTGGGCTCAGGAAAAGAAATAAAAAGCTAGAGACCTAGTGTTACTATTGTTGTAAGATTGAAGAAAGAGCTTTATAATCTGTGGAATCAGGTCAGTATGGAGCTGACAACTGATCTTATTGAAAGCATAGAGATAAATGTTAGGCAGTTATTGACGCAAATGGAGGCATCGCCAAATATTGCCTTAGTTTTTTGACTCTGTCACAACAAAATATATCCTTCGCGACAATACTAAATAGAAAATAAAAATGCTTAGATATCAATGAAGCACATTAAAGGCTTTCTTTATCATAATGACTTTGTTTCCGAATCTCAAAGATCAGAAATCAGGTGAAGTTCAAGTGGGGTCAATGCACGTTAATAAAAGCTATACTAGCAACAAATGAGGTAGCATGATTCCTCTAAACAGCATATTTCGAATCGTTTCGTTTCATTTGTTAGAAAAGGTGCTGCGTATGGCCTGTTGTATCTAAACCCGATCGTACAAACTTGTTAATAAATCCAACTAAATGCGGTATAAAAGAAAATGCCAAAAATAACAGGAGAGAACTGTTGCTATAGCCAAAACTTGAGTTGTTATACACACACTGTAATTGATACCATGTACATATATAGATTCATAAATTAAAATATACGATAAAGAAGAATTGACGTTGCTGAACTACAACCGAGTAAAAGTATATTCTGTTGAGCGGATTTCGAGGGGGTATCATCATTTGAGTGATCAGTAGCCTATCCCGCCAAGAACATGCTACGAGGGCGTCGCTTAGCGTAGAAGGCAGAGCAATAGTCGAGAAACATTAACAAAGGATTCAAGCCAAGCCAGCAAAGAAGCTAATTAGGACGTTACTGAAAAAGAAAAATTCAATTAATTGAATATAAGCCTCTGTCTAGGGTTGATTTAAATAAAATTCCAGGCACCCAGATTGCATACCGAGGTTTAGTCGTATAGTAATATGACCTAATGAACGGCTAATAAAAGTCAAGAAAATGTCATGCCTGGTATAGTTAAAATAAGGTCAAACGCAGCCAATTTCAGGATAAGGAGGATCTAACTATTAAAATAACTATAGCCTGTAATACAGTTCCCCACGAGCATCTCAAAGCACTTTTACAGTACTCAGTTAGCGTATTTGAGAAGTGCTTAAAGAGTGATTCTAATTAAACAATATTCACACAATTTCAAAGACCGTTCATTGAGATTTCTTTTAGCGTTGCTTTCACTGTAATAAGCTTGGTACTCAAAAAAGGCATAAACTGAGGATCGAAAGTTATCTGGTAGTAATAAAGTATGTATGTTTCTAATATATAAATGATGATCATGAGTTGAATGGATACATCTTTCCGAATGTTTTATCTATTTTCGTGAATGGCGCAACAAGAAAGTTGCTCGCATAAAAGTTGATATATTTTCATCCTTCTTACATACAGAAAAATTCTACTCACAGCGTTATAAAAAGCTTCTTCGGCAACTGCATTGTTGCACGAAATGTATTCATTTTTTCGCACAAAACAGTTAGCAACGGATAAATTGATAATCCGCATTTAAGGCATGAATACATCGCTCTCCTTTTTACGTGAAGCAAACAAAGTAGGAATATCGAAAGCATACTCTCATTGTTTGATTCATATTCAAATTCAAGATGTTTCATTAGTATTTTGAGACAACTTGTTTCTTCGCCTAAATTCTGGTCAAGACAAATTATCCGTCTTCCGAGTGCACCATCTTGCGTCATATAGCGCACTTTTTTTTGTATAAAATGTGAGATTTAGAATTTAGTTTTCTACTTTATATTCTTTTTGTTAATAATGGCTCCTTTGGAAGTAATTGGTGGTGGTTTTGGAAGAACTGGTACAGACAGTCTTCGTAATGCATTGAATATGTTAGGGTAATGTATTGATATAGGCTTCATTAAAACTAATTTTATTTTTATAGATACAATACACATCATATGAAAATGATGTTTGAAGATCCTGAGCAAGATCCTGATGACTTTACTAATGCCTACCATAACAGAGACCAAGCAGATTGGGACAAAATCTTCAAGAACTATGATGCTGCTGTTGACTGGCCATCTGTCACGTTTTACAAAGAACTCCTCAAGAAATACCCCAATGCCAAAGTTGTTTTGACTGTTCGTAGTGCTGATAGTTGGTACAAGTCCGTCAAGAACACAATTTTTAAAGGTGCTATGGCTTTGAGCGCTGGTGGCGCTGTTCCTCCTGGTGCTCCTAATAAGAATTTTACTGACATGTTCAAATCTGTTTGCATGGAAGGCCTTCTCATGGATCCCGAGAGATTTGCTGACGAAGAAAAAGTAAAGCAATTGTTCTTGGATCATAATGAAGAAGTCAAGAGAACTGTTCCCGCAGATCAGTTATTGATTATGGAATTGGGAGAAGGATGGGATAGATTATGTGCCTTCTTGGGTAAAGAAATTCCCAAAGAGCCTTACCCTAACTCCAACTCTACTGCTGAATTTCAGAAACATTTTTCTGAGTCATTTGAATAAAGTGTGAAGTACTTAATGTACCATTTTGAAATTCATGTTGCACAAATGTCTGCAGCATTGAGGCTGGGTTTTCTTCCTTTTTCTTTCCTTCTAGTGCCAAAAATAAGTTTTTGTCTACAAAAAGAACTTCATTCGCCATGTTACTACAAGATGTTCCTGAAACAACTATTGAAAATAACTTTTGGGTATGCCTTGTTTAGGAAAAAATAAGCTTATATAAACATTTATTTCAGTCTTTAGACGCAACAGCTTTAAGTGTTTTGTTAAAACGGCTTGAAGATTCAGACAAGTCAACCAAGACTATTCTAAACTACTTTGAGAAAAGGTATATAGAAACACAAAGTATAAACACATAAGCTCATAATAGCTAATAGATCAAAGATTGAACAAGAATATGGAAATCAATTGTTGGAACTATCAGAGTCCCTGTTTGAGATAGAAGATTGTTTCCAAATTATATCACAATCAACAGAAATGAGTGCAAGGGCTCATATTGAACTAGGGCAGCAAATGAAAAATATGCTTCAAATACCTTTTAAGAACTATATAGACAATAGTCAAGATATTAAAACATTTGTAACGTATGATAGAGCTAAATTATAGTGTATAATGATAAACTAACAGCTTATTTAGATGACAAACCAAATGAAAGACTCAGAAGATATCAAGACATCACTTGGAGAACAAGTAAAAAAGGTATTTTTATGAGTATTCTGTTGTTGTTTTAACTAGTTTATAGGCAAGACAACGCTATGTGAATGAGCATCAAAAGCCAAATCCAAATGATAGACAGATTGAAAAGCTGGATTCTGAATATAGAAAAGCAATATCTACCATGCGATCTAGTTCAGGGCAATGGATATATGACTGGCGTGAATCTTGCAAAACATTTCAGTCATTAGAATTAGATCGTCTAGATTATCTTAAATCTGTTATTAAAACGTATGTTCATCTTTTCAATGTGTATATCTAATATTCAACTAGGTTTTCAAGCATATTGACAAGTACTATCAGTACAGATGATCAGGTAATAAAGAATGAAATGATTGACATTAGACTAAGACAAAAAAAAAAAAAGACGTGTGAAAGGTTATCTATCGCTATGGAGGATATGGAATCTAGTCATGAAATAATGGAATTCATTCAGCACTATAAGACAGGCTCAACTATACCAGGTAAAGCTTAAAGAAAGATAAAATGGCTGACATTCTATAGAACTACCAAAATATACAAAATTCAGACCTCTTGAAGACAATGATTTTTATACAAATCAAGCAAACAACAAAAAGAGTATTTTGATACCAACATTATCGACAAGAAGGTTTAAAGAAATTAATATACCTATACAAAACAATGAAGAGCTTAGATCAATTAGTGATCAATTAAGAAAATTACCTAGCCCAACTGACTCAAATACGAACAATATTATGACATTACAAAAGGTATTAAATTAGAAATTTAATTTTTATTGAATTTTATTACATTAGCAAGAGAAAGAACAAGAAGAAGAATGTCATAGTCCACATCCTTATCCACTTAACCCGGTATACAAACTAGACCAAAAACATCCCTCAAAAAGTGAGCCTATTCTAAACAATAAAGACTGGTATCTCGAGAACAATGCATGCCCATCATCAATCGCCATCACAACAGAGCAACTAAAAAAGCAAGGCTCACCTGCCTCGCCTACAAAGAAATCTTCCATTCTTCTATCCTTCTTAAAAAAGAAAAAAAAGCCAGTAGTACAAGAAAATCATCCTCGGAACAAGAAGCGGCTCTCGCTTGGTCATATCACACAAAAAAGAGCTTCTTCCATCCTCACTCCTCCTAGTCCAATGTTTAGTCCAACTGATTTCTATTATTCCACTGCTGAACAATAAGTGTTTTATTATAATAAAATTCATCTATGTTTAATCCCCACAGCCTTCAAAACGCTGGATTTCCAAGAAGCAGAAGGCTTTAACAAGTTTTGTCTAGAATAGGCCCGCTTGTTCTTGACAAAAAAAGCATTTTCATCTTCATCTTCATCATCATTCTCTTCGTCTGGTTCTTCACTGTACATGTAAACAGAAGCTGTATTTGCTCTTTCTTTTAGTAACATGTTTTTTCTTGAAAAGATAGACGTGTTACTGCTTGCTTGTTTATCATCTTCTAGTGAGGTATAAGAAGATGATCTGGAGCGTCGGAATGCACTTGTGTACTTGCTTCTAAAGGAAGGTGTAGCCAGCAGATTTCCTCTCTTATAATAGGATGAAGGCTTCATTTCTTCTTCTTTAGCATATAACAAAGTTGAATTTGGACTTGACATGATAATGTATAAAGAGAGAAAAAATAAAATAAATAAATGTTTCGAGTTTTTAAACAATCTGAAAGTTTCCTTTAAAGGTGAAGATTAATTTGTTATTTTTTTTGTGTCTCCTTTAAGGACGGGTTCTCGAATAAAGTTTAAACTATCCCTGTCTAGATCAATGGTGATCAAAGATTTACATCTCCTGTCACAAGAATTATATACACTAAAAATAAATACATTCTAGAACAAGAGAAGAGTGGTATATATACTTTATTATAATATTCTCGAGATAGACTATGACAACAGATTGTCCACGGGAAACTTTTGATCAATCAGTTGTATCCAGTCAATCATGTCTTGACGTGTACCTGACTGCAAGGTATAAGCATTGTTATTGGTATAAAGAGCAAAGACATTCTCTCGCTATGAAAAATGTTAGTGGCCTATATACACTTTACCTATATACTTGCCTGAATCATTTGTTCCAGTGCTTCGTTATAGTCGATACGCACTGAAGCTACATTGATGACACCTTGTTCATCTGATTCTGTATCATCAGAGTAGATATAAATGTATGGTCTACGAATAACAAACCATCGCTTGACCCATAAATCTTTAGCTGCATCTTCTTGGTATAATAAATATCCCTTTTTTGAAATGTTTGCTCTATATAAAACAATCAATAAATGATGTAAATCATTGCTCATTGTCAACTTACGGCTGTGTCACTAATTCCACCTCGGCAATCAGCTTTGATATTGACAACGGCTCTTGTGTTAATGTTCCGTTATTCTCAATCAAAATAGGAGGAGGGTCTTGGCTAATCACTATTTCCTTGTCTATGCCAAGTTTCAGTGCCCATAAATCAATCACTCGCTTCAACAAAGCCTGTTTTTCATCTTCACTCAATAAACCAACTTTTGTTGAAGAAGAGGATATCGATTTAGGAGATAAAAGGGTATCATTTTCTGTTTGCTTCAAGTCCAAAATCTGTCTTGTGAAGGCCACTTGTAATTTTCGATGGATGAATTCTTGAATTTGCTTGTAGTCATTCACCAAAGACACGCCTCGGGGGCGCCATGAACCAAGGAATTCTTCACCATGTACGTGTTTAGAAGCTGTATTTAGTCGCCATAATTGGCTTAGTCTTCTTGTCATAGGTGGCTTCAGATGAACCAGAAAGACACTACTGTATTTGCTGAGTTGTTTACCACCCGAATACAAGAGTCTTCTAAACGAACTAAATTTACCACCACCAATCGATCTGTCTCTGCCTTGGATTTGAAATGCAATATCCATATTGAATTGAATTGGCTTTTCACAACATTCTGCCTCGACTTCCCATCTCAAGTTTAAAATGACACGACTATTTGGATCAGTCAATCGATTTAAAAAGATACTTTCATGTTGAGAACTGTCCCATGCGCCTTGAGCAGTTAGACGACTGGTGCCATCCGAATTATAAAACACTTGTTGCTTTGTCAATAGCTTGATAGGAATATTTTCTTGTGCTGGTGATTCTAAAATACGACCTTTGTTATCGAGCAATCGCACATGTCCCACAGATGCCTTTCTAATCTTTGTCCATTCAAACTGATGGCCTGAAGTATGACAGAGAGTAAAGCAAAAGCGTCGTTGAAGACCTTGTCTGATAGTAAAATAGCCCTTGTCCATTGGATTCTTGGATGTCAGCTGGACTGGTGTGTATTCGCCTGAAGGTGATAGTTCACGCACTTCAATCCAAGCAACAACATCATGCCGTTCTGCAGCCAGTAATTCTTCTTCTGATCTACGTTCCACAGAGGCAATAGTCAAGTCACTGTTGCTACTCGTGCTACCTGCAGATGATTTGAGGGATATGTGGTCGCCTGTTGTCTTTTGTTGACTTAAGAGATCAGCCAGCCGAGGTTTTCTCTTTGATCATCCCATCTTTCTTGTTGTACCAAAACGCGTGGTTGAGCTTGACCAAAGACTTGGAAAGGAATAAACCCATTGGACAATATATCCAAGACAGAAGGAGTGACAGTCAATGAGAGTGTTTGACTAAAACCCAACTGAACAGGATTGTTTTCAAAGTAATTTGCAAGTTCTGTAGCAAAAATCTTTTCCGCAGGCGAGTGTGAGGGAAATCCACCAAAAGAAGAGAGCTTGAATTGAACATGGACATCTGTAAATTCTGATTCACTAATGCCACTGAACTCCAATAGTTTGATTTCGAATAGAAGGTTTTGACCTACTTGAAGTGTTGAATGTTGATCTTGATCTTCCACTTTATCCTCATTGTCTTCATCAATGTCTTCAGTGAAATCATTGTTTTCAGGAAAGATAGGTTGTGAATGAGAGAGTAAAGAGAGTCTTGAACTTTCGTTTCGAATCGCTACTGATCTAGCAATAGGTGAAACAATCACACGCAGTTTGCCTCGTATTTGGCCTGTACTACGACAAATAATCTCACAACTAGTTTCGTATACTTGTTGAGTAATCAAGTTGCGAACAGAGACAGAGGCTGCACCAATGCAAGTGTATTTGGGACATGGATTTTCAAAGAACGGGTCTTCCCAATTGAAATGTTTTCGATAAAGTGGTTTGTCCATAAAGTTGTAAAGGTTGCGCATCTTGTGTAATCGTTGTTTGAGCTTTTCAAGTGACCAAACATAAATCACCTGGTTCTTTTTGTCAATGACACGTACACCGACACAAGGCTTTGGTGTTGAAATCAAGCTGGTATCTTCGTCCGTTTCAAATTGATGCAAGGCAGATGTTACTTCATAAAATGAAAGTGGGTTTGAAAAAGGTTCGTCTTCAATGACTGCAAATTGATACAGTACTTGTTTATCAAGTTCCCTGGAGATGATGTTAGCTTCTTTTAACATGACAGCATTTGTCAGGACAACTTCAGCCATATCCACTGTTCGTAATTGCCTCCACTTGCTTAATGTCTTTTCAATCAAAGCAATTTGATGTGGTGAATAAACAGGTAGACTAAGCCCAGAGTCAGATTGCTGTTGAGAAAACTGTCTTGACATGCGATGAATTTTGGCTTCAAACAGTCGTTTTTGGTTATCAAGCTCTTTTTGCATGCGCTCCTTTTCTTGTTTTAGCTTTTCTTCTAGCAGATCTGATTGTGCAATGGATAGATCTGTGCAAACACTTTCAAGACCGTCTTCAATCATTGTTGCAGATGATGAGTTTCTAAACGAGTCTCTTGTGGTAGAAGAGTCATCATCGTCATTATCAGCTCGACTTTCTGAACGAGATCGTCTTGAATTTCGAATCTTTGTTATATCATCATATAGCTTTTCTAGTTCTTCGTCTTTAAGACCACCAAAATTAGCTTCTGTTGAATAGTAATTCAAGACAGCTTCTCGACGAGCATAGTTCCAATCAATCACTTCTGAACCAATCGTACTGTCTGTCGAAGGTGATTCAGGCCTCGATTCATCTTCTGCCACAGCTCCACCATGCATGCTGTTTCCAATAGCCACTTTTTGAAGATCTCTTTCTTTTCGCACTTCTTCTGGATTATTGAATCGAAATATATGATAATAGCCTAAAATGATACGATATCCACTCTTGAGTTGCCTAGGTTCTGTAATTCGCATACCGTTCACCATGGTCAGTGAATCAGCACCAGGATGTAGGGTCACTACACCATTTTTGTTTTCAAATGTACAATGATCATCTTGGATGTTTGAGCCACTCAAACGAATGTCTGCAGGAACATCACTATCTTGCCTTCCTAAACGAGTCATACCAGGCTTGATTTGATACATTAGACATTCAGACATGAGAGGATCTTCATTCAAATTAACAATAAAAGGTATTGTTTTTGGGGTATAAACACCCATATCGTTCTTTTCAATTGTGATACCGAGTTCTTTAAGTGATTTCTCTCTTTCTTGGTGAATCATTTCTGTCTTTTTCAGCTTTTCTTCCCAACTTTCGTTTAAATTGGCCAATAGTTTCTCGGAACTCTGCAGTTGCTCGACAATCTCTTCTTTAGACATCTTCTTTTTCTTGCCTGTACTGTCTGTAATCTCAAATTCTGCAAGTGTCTTTTTATTGGGCGTTGTTGTTGTTGTTGTTGTTGTTGTTGTTGTTGATGTACGACTTGCACTTGTACTTGGATTTGTTCCAGATGATTTGTACACACTTGTTGCTGTAAGTTGCTCCACTTCTTCAGGAGCATAAGTACGCAATCTATCACGAAGAAGTTCAAGTTCATCTTTGAGATCACGAATCAGTTTAGCATTAGGGTCTTCATTCACAACAGCCTTGTTCTTGATCTTTTTGGCTTGGTCTGCATATCGAAGTGTACTAAGTGTTTCATCATAATCTGCTTGTGAAATAGCTGCAATCATGGCTGTCTTGGAGTTACCACCCAGTGAATCTTTAAGTAGCCATGTGAGGACCTATTTTCCAGATGTAAATACATACAAAACAAATCATACTACCTACAGAGTCTCGATAGGGAATAAATGCTTCTTTCTTCTTTCCTCGCTTTCCTTCAAGCGATGATTGTTCTGCTAAACCAGCAATAACTTTACCCAGCGTAGTCAAGGATCTATTGATGTTGGCACCTTCTTTTAATCGTGCGCCTGTTGCGCCTGTACTGTTGGCACGTTCACTACCAGCTAAATCAACCAAACTAATGGATACGTTAGCCATAAATATAACTGCTTGTTTTTTTTTCTTGTATACCTAATTCTGGCTACTTTTTCAGTTTCGAGTTTAGTCAAGTCATCCAATCGTTTCTGTGTTAAGAACAAAGTGAATACAGCATGCGATCTTGAAGATGTTTCGTTCATGTTGGTCGCAGCAACAGTACGTGCTTTGTTGCCTTCGTCCATCAAATGTTCAATATCATCAAATGAAGTAACTACTAGGCGAGAAAGATCTTCTACATATGGGCCCAAAGAGGGATGTTCTCTTACTTTCAAATTGCCCTTGTTTTTAGGATTCAGTAAATCACGCACTTTTTCATTATAGATTTCAATATAAGATACTTCCACTCGATAAGTGAGATTTGGATCCGTATTGGAATTGATTCGGTTGAATAGTTCTGAACATGTACGAGGTGTAATACCTTTGTCTTCACCATAACCCATCTAATGCTCCATGTTATCAATCTGTCTAGGTAGTCTTATTATCGCTTACCATAGAATAAGATTTACCAGCACCCGTTTGACCATCTTGATCTGTATTAGTTTTTGCTTATCAGGCACTTGTTAACTTACATGCGAAAATACAACAGTTATAACCATCAAACGCGTGGTTCAATAGTTCTTCACCCAAATCATTATACACCGTTTGTTGGTCGGCATAAGAAGGATGATTTTTATCCACAGACCAATAAGATTTATCGAACGTAAATGCCTTTACATCTTCTGATTCCTTTCCAGTGCGTTGATCAGGGGGTCTACTGATAATCGTTTGATTGCCTTCCATGCGAATCAAGCCCACAGCCCCGCGAGCAATTTCTATGACAAGTCAGTATGTCTATTAATTGTAACTATCGAATTTAAAACCTCTCGAATTAAAAGGACGACATCGTACAACGACTTTGATATTGCCTCCACTCATTTTCTCTCTTGACAATATAAATTATTGCTATGGTTTATGAATATCAAGCTGGTCATAAAGACATTTACCTTAAAAAAAAAGGAAGCGTTTCAGATGATCAAAGCAAAGATGATGAGCAATATATATATATGTTTTCTTTCCTTGGTTTACACCCGGTCCAAAGTCTAAATCTGAGAATAAACAAGAAGAAAAAAAAAGGGGGAGAGTTGTGAAAACAACAGAATAAAAATGCTACTTTTCCCTTCTCTCTTTTTTTTATACAGCCAATGCGGTGCTTGAATAAGCTTTCAAGATGAATTCGGAACATTGCAAAACAGAGATCATTGCATATATATATATATATATATATATATCGTTGGACACCTTATGATTTCTTTTACTTTGAAAGCTGTCCTTGAAATAGTCATTACAACCTGTCACTTATCAAGTGCTTTGGCTTTGCATGTTTGAAAGTTTTTATTGGTGTAATCACAAAGTATCCAATAAAATTCAGGTACTAATTACCATAAGCATAAGAATCATTTCTACTTCTCAACTATGATTGTTTATATAGACAGTCATTGTCAGGAGAAAGTATTCATATGGCTATTTGAGGAATAAGCAATCTAGATTTATTTGCGTTACAATCATCCCGAGTCATCTGGTAGCGGATTTGAAGGCACAATCACAGGATTTATTTCGGAACTCATTTTGAATAAACCGACGATTGTCAAAAAAGGGAAATTGCTAAACGCATCTGATAAACAAAAGAATGCTCAAGAAGAGTTTTTGTGGTTCAAATAAAGAAGACATTGAAGGACTGTCATCTTTAAGGCTATTAAAACACGGGTAAGGATAAATGTAGACTTATTTCACTTTACAAGTTAGGGTAGTATTTCTTAACAAAGCATAAACAATTCGGTCAATCTCTGAGTATGAAAAGTATCTGTTTGTCCAGTCAGAATTATTTTTTGTGTCTTACAACACTTTATGAGAATAACGTCCATATAAATTGATGTTCTATACTAGATAGAAACAAGTGTTATATTGAGAAATTATTGAGCAGTTAAATAAATGAAGCTCACCATGATTTCCTTTCATCTTAATTGATCACTGCTATAAAGCGATTCTTTGACAAACAGTTTTGATAAAAAAAGATAGTAACGTTAGACGCTTCTTTCTTATATGTATGCATATCACTAGTTTTATTCTATAAAACACAATGTATGTATGCTCACCAAAAATGAATGTAATGCCCAGAAATCTTGAGTTTCGAACCCTTCATCGTCATTCGCTTTACAATAAAAGACTGGACTGTCATTGCAAATATAATTAATTTGTGATATAGGGATATCTCTGCCAAGTTGATTTTAAATCTATATTTGAAGCTGTTGACCGTACCATGAAAGATATATCTTTTCTTACTGAGTGCAAACTCACAAATATTTTAAGGCAAGGCAGAAAAACTGTAATTGCCAATATTGACAAATGTCTTGAGAAAAATTTTTTGCATACATTAAATAATGGCCAGACTTTTCAAATTCTCTTGCTACACTTTAGTTTTCCATTATTTCTTATGTTCCGAAAATAAAGCTATCAATGTTAGAGAATCAGTCTATTCTTTGAGATAAAGCTTTTAACACATAATAAACCCTGTAAAGCAAACTAGGTTCAGAATTTGATTTGGTTGCACATTTGATTGCTCGGGCCAAATCTATTCACTAAGCGATCAAATCCAACTCTGATCCTTTTTTAAGATGATAAAACAAGGCTTAAGAAACAGCTATATATACATATATTGAGATTGAAGGGAATGCAAAGATGTCAAAGAATGCAGAAAAAGAAAAATACTTTGTAAAACGGATAAAAAACGTTTTTAAAGAGGTATATATAACTATATGTGATGGTAGATCAAGTTTTTCCAAGAAATTGCGTAGAAATCATTGTATTTTTTCTTCAAAATACCTACAGAATCTTTCAACGCATTGCTTTAGCGAATGATATACTTACATCCAATAGAAATATTGACTAGTGTACAGGATGGGATAAGTATAAACATGTACTTCTTCTTATCACTCTTTAGCTATTCAGTTTTATAAATAACAATTTCAATCATGTTTATACGGCATTTTCTTTAATTGTTGCTGCATTCATACTTGAGCTAATAGGTAAGCTGGTTTAAATGATACAATTTAGCAAGGTCTGATTAAATTACTGGGTGCAAGTACGGCTCTATTTTGATACAACATTTTTTTTCTCCAGAGCATACGCAATAGTTTTGTTTCAGCGATAATAAAAGAAGTTTTTTCACATATATTTTTGTCAATTCAACAAACGTAAGGCGTTTTATTGTTTATATAAGCAATAGATTCTTTGTTATCGTTACCCTAGCATTTTCATTATAATACACTACCTTATTAGACACCATCAACTTAGCTTTAGCTTGAAACACTTTAGCTGTCATGCAAGCAAAGAAATAAAGTTCTGTGCAACTCTTTATCCTTTTTTATTCAACCCTCCTCATCCGAATTCCCTCCTCCTTTTTTTCTTTCTTCTTTCTCTCTTTTTTTTCTCAATTCATTACTGTCAGTATGCTTGTAACAAAAGATCAATCATCGAAGCCCAAGGTAGACTTCAGCCTGTTTGTCACTGGTGATGGAACTGTAGTAAGCACAAAGGAAAGAGTCATCAAAGGTAATTGAGTAAACACAATAAAACGGTCTACTTATCATACATCAGAGGTGCCTGCTCCAGCAACGTATTTGCCTACTGAAGATCAGTTCTGGAGTAAAGAAAGGCCAGGTTATCCCGACATTCATTTCCTGAAAGAGCACTTTTATCGTGAGGGTAGGTTAACAGAAGCACAAGCATTGTATATACTCGAGCATGGAAGGGAAATTCTCAGGCTAGAGAACAATTTATTGGATATACCAGCTCCTATCACAGGTAATACAAACTGTGGCTCATTTTCATGTGTCTAATGTTCCTGTTAGTATGTGGCGATATTCATGGACAATACTATGATTTGATGAAACTGTTTGAAGTGGGCGGTGATCCAGCTGAGACAACGTATCTTTTTTTAGGTGATTACGTAGACAGAGGTTATTTCTCTATTGAGGTAAGATTTCTTGTTTGTTGTTCGATTCTAAACATGGACACATACAAAAAAAGTGTGTACTCTATTTATGGAGTCTGAAGATATGGTATCCAAACACCATCTTCTTGTTGCGAGGAAATCATGAATGTAGACATTTAACAACCCATTTCACTTTCAGAGTTGAATGCAAGTATTACGTAAAAAAAAAAAAGAAGGAGAATTCACACTTTTTTTCATAGGTCGTCACAAGTACACAGAACAAGTTTATGATGCTTGCATGGAATCATTCTGTAGTTTACCTTTAGGAGCAGTAATGAACCAACAATTTCTTTGTATTCATGGAGGTTTATCGCCCGAATTACATACATTGGCAGACTTTAACAAAGTATACATATCCTCAAAGACATGCTCGAACTCATATGACAAAGATCGATAGATTTCGTGAGCCACCTACACATGGACTTATGGCTGATATTTTATGGGCAGATCCTGCTGAGGATTTTGGAGAAGAGAGTACGAATGATTTATTCTTGGATAATCGTGTGAGAGGTTGCTCCTACTTTTTCACGCAAGTATAGGTTATGACGTTCGTGGCAAAATATTCACTTTTTTTGTTTGTAGTTATGCAGCTGCTTGTGCTTTTTTGCAGAGAAACAATTTACTTTCTATCATTCGGGCTCATGAAGCACAAGATGCAGGGTAAGTCTGGTCATGAAAGAAGGGATATCTATTTATGCGTATACACAAAAAAAAAAAAAGATATCGAATGTATAGAAGAAGTGACGCCACTTCCTTTCCTGCTGTCATGACTATTTTTTCTGCACCCAACTATTTGGATGTGTACAACAATAAGGCAGCGATTCTCAAGTATGAAGATAATGTGATGAATATTCGTCAATTCAATGCTACACCTCATCCTTTTTGGCTGCCAAAGTTTATGGATGTGGTGGAATGGAGTCTGCCTTTTGTAGGAGAAAAGAGTAAGTGAGATGTAGCAAAAGGCATCCAAGTATTGATAGCATTTAGTCACCAATATGCTGCTTGCCATATTGAACATCTGTAGCAAAGAAGAATTGCTAGCAGACGAGGAAGAGGATGAAAAGATGAACAAATCAAACATAGACGCAGCAGAAGATGCTGAACAGCGCAAAATGGTCATTCGCAATAAAATACTTGCGATTGGCAAGATTTCCAGAGTTTATTCTGTCTTGCGTGAAAACTCTGAAAGAATTACTGAACTCAAGTCTCTGTCACCTACTGGAAGATTACCTCTTGGTACTTTGGCATTAGGAGCCGAGGGTATTAAATCAGGTAAAATTTGCTTGATGCCTATAAACCGCCCTTCCTAATTGTAATTATATAGCCATTACTTCGTTTGAAGATGCAAAGAAAGCAGATCTGGAGAATGAAAGATTGCCGCCTTCTGATGAATCAAGAGATGCAATGATACAACAAACACATATGAAGATAAGAAGCGCTGTGGAAGACGACATTCCATTGAACGAAGTTGCTGATGTGATGATGGAAGACGTACAATAATAGAAGAAAGTAATTTAATAAAGAGTTACCATTGTGTCAGAAAAAAAAAAGAAAGAGAACGAGAAGGAGGAGGGTATGCATTGGTTTAATCTCTCTTTCCATAGGTGCGTTCTTTGTGATGATTAAGGTCTAAGATCAACTGCCGCAATACTTTATACTCGCTATCTGCAACATTAATCTTGCGCTTTAATGAGTCACATTTTTTGATGAGGGACTTTTCTTCGGACAAACTAAGCTTTCTTGCTCTAAGAGTACCCTGAAAAGAGCTAAGCTGATGTTCTGCTGTAAAAGAGTCCACTATAGCAGCCACCAAATTCAATTTTGTAGCTGCTATTAACTCGGTGTACTCGTTTTTGCTTTTGATGGTGTCATCAGTACAGGCTACTTTTCTGATCAGGCTACTTGTTGAGTATTGAGAAGCTGCATCTCGCTTTAGGTAAGGATCTGTTTGGGCAGGTGCAGCACGTCTTGAATTACGCTTTTCCATAGTGCTTAAAACCTGCCGAGAACTAGATCGGTTATCACGAGAAGCAGATTCAACATGGTTAGACAAGCTCAAGTTTGCACTGGGATCGCTGGTTTCATGATCTTGCTGCTCTCTCTTAATAGCCTTGAGTATCTGAGAAAAGCTCATAAGAGAAGAAAAGACAATGAAATGAAAAAAAAAATAGTCCTATTTTATCTTTTTTGAACTGTAAGTTTTTACAAGACTCTTCCATTGGCTTTTAAAATGATGACAGTTTTGATTATTTGAGACGAACTAAATGTTTATGTCATTTGAAGACAGATAAAAACTATTCTATTGATTCAATGACAATAGATTTCTTTAAGAATGATTTCTTGTTCTAAGTGATTATTCTCTCTTTTTTCTTTCTTTATAAAAGACTTGCTCTTTCTTTTATTTTGGGCATACCACTAAACGCATTTCATCCTTAAAGTTCTACTTTGTTATCAAAAGAGTTAATTCACCCAGTATGTTATGGTTTAGATATGTCTCATTTGACGATGATCAAGAAAGAAAATCAATCTCCCCCTATGAAATCATATCTGGCTTCGAATCCTTGGATGAGCACAGTTTTTATTTCTTTTCTTTTTATTATGCCTCGTATTGGCCCAAGTGAAGCAAGCAAGAAAAGCTTTGACTTTATTATCATAGGAGGCAAGTGAGTCAGATACTTCTTTTCTCTTTACTTGAGTCTGACTATTTCTTTAAAGGTGGTACTGCTGGTTGTGTGCTTGCCAACAGACTGTCTTCCTCTGAATATACTGTCCTTGTTTTAGAAGCAGGCGACTCAACACCAGATGATTTATTGGACGTACGAATCCCATTGTTCAACAGTAAATTAAAAAATACCAGTGTTGATTGGAAACTCAAGTCGACGTATCAAAACAATGCCAACGATAGAGACATTGGTGTTCCTCTTGGTAAATTATTAGGCGGCTCAAGCGCATTTAATGCATGTATAGCACACCGATGCTCTCCCTCAGATTATGATGTCTGGGGTGCACCTGAATGGACTTATGAGACCCTCAAGCCTTATTTTCGAAAAGCAGAGACATTTCATGACACAAACTCAGTATCTCAAGAACTACATGGTACAACTGGTCCTTTCCACATTTCACAAACACGTACAGAAAATGGACCTATCGGCACATACTTTAGAGCCGTATGTCGAAAACTCGGTTTACCTGAATACGATGATATGACAGACTTGCCTTGTCAAATTGGTGTCACAGGTCTACAGGCCAGCATCTATCAAGGCGAAAGGATTACCACAGCATCGACTTATATTACTAAAGAGATCGAACAACAGCGATCGAACCTGTTTGTTGCCTTGGGCTGTAAAGTCACCCGCGTCTTATTAGAGGATCAACGCGTCACGCATGTGGAATACCTTGCCAATGATGTTATCTACACAGTAGCTGTCGAACGAGAAGCCATTCTTTCTGCAGGCGCCATTTTATCTCCCTTGTTATTGCTTTCAAGTGGGATTGGGCCCCAAGAGGAATTAGGTTCATTAGGTATTGATACGCTTGTCCATCTGCCTGGTGTTGGTAAAAACCTACAGAACCATTGGCGTGTCCCACTTGTCCATGAGACCAAGCATGCCGATATGTCTTTACACGCAGGCATCTTCAAGCACCAAAAGGAATCCTTAGATCGTGCCCTTCAACAAAAAGACGGTCCTTTGACACAATTATGGCCTGATGTTGTAGCTTATATGAAGATTCCGGTAATGCGTGTGTATATATGATACATGACCAGCCTTACTCATCTTGTTGCATAGGATGCTCCTGACAATAGCAGCAGTAGAGAAAACACACCTCAAATTGAATTATTTGCGGGTGGTTTAGCTCTCTGTCGTGAACTATCCCACCTAAAAGAAGTGGACTGTGCTACTTTACTTATGGTCTTGATCGCTCCTTTTTCAAGAGGGTCTGTCAGACTTTCTGATGATAAAAGCCCCCTGATTGATTTTGGGTTATTGCAAGACAAGCGAGATTTAGAATGCTTGGAGAAAGGGCTTCAATTGTCTATGTCGATTGCCAAAGATCCCGAGTATGAAAACAACTGTGTTAAACAATGGATCAAGTATCCAGAAGACGAGCATGACAGTCGTACTTTACACCAATACATTAAGGAAAATATAGATACACTGCATCATTATGCTGGTACATGCAAGGTAAGAAAGAGTGAATTGATATGCTCTTGTATTCATGATCCGACTTTCTCTCTCTCTATATGTATAGATGGGGCTCAAACAAGACGAATCAGCTGTAGTGGATCATCATTTAAGGGTACACGGTATTCAGGGTCTACGTGTCGTGGATGCTTCTTTTTTTCCTACTGTCCCTGCTGGTCAAACATGCTTTCCCGTCATTGCCTGTGCTGAACGCGCTTCTGATCTTATTTTACAAGACAATCAAATACAATTCTAAAATCTTTATTTTCTATAAACAAAGACATGAAAATCTAATATATACACAAAAAAGAGGAAAGAGAGAAGGGGGAAGGTTTAAGCTTTGATAAAAGGATTATGTCCTACTCTAGTTACACGGAGCATCCAACAGAGGATACCACCAATAGCCATCAATAAACCACTCCAGATAGCAGCATAAATATAGCCAGGGGGAGTTGTACTACTGATAATAGCAGAAGAAATGGGGGTGCCAAACATATAACCAAGCGTACTTGTGATATAAAACAAGCCATTAGCAGCAGAGATATTTTCATATCCAGCAACTTCAGGGAGAGCAGCACCGTTTAATGAGAGATAACCACCACCAAAGAAACCATACAAGACAACATAGACCCAGATAGAAGCTTCTGATTTAGCTGTTGTCCAAAGCGCAAGTGTAAAGACACCAGATAAAAATGTACAAATGAACAGGCCATTAAAGCGACCTGTACGATCACTAATCCAGCCAACAACAAGCATAGAAATAGTATTTACAGCAGACATGATAGCACCTAAATTAGTACCGACCCAAGGGTTTAAACCGAGATATTCTGCATAAGCTAAAACAAGTAAGTACAAATCATATAACCAAACTCCAACTTACAGGCCAAGAAAAAGGCTGGTGTCTAAAATAAATCAAATTTTTTTTTAGTGTCAAATTTTTAACTTGTAACACTTTACCAAGTAACCAAATGTGGTAACAATGCCCATAACGAACATGATTTGAAAGGATCTACTGGTCATCAACTTCTTTTGTTTTTGATATAATTCGGAGTAAGATTCGCGTTTGCTGGGTTCAGCATTCTTGGGAGGCTTTACAACAGCAGCAGCAATCAACAAGAGAGCAAAGCACATGAAGCCCATGATTCTCAAGGCCCAGCGATAGCCCAAGTTGGCAATAGCAGCTTGAGCAACATTAGAGAAAATCAAACTACCGATACCTGAACCACACATGCTGCCTGCAACAGCCAAACCTCGACGTGTTGTAAACCATTGCTGAGGAGCCCCTAAAGAAGGAAAGAAGACAAAAGATGCACCAAGACCAAAGATAACACCTTGAGTCAAATACAGTTGCCAGATCTAAAGTTGCATTAAAAAAAAAAACTCCTTAAGAAAGCTTATTATCTTGCATTACCTCATGAGTAATGCTAGCCAACATAAGACCCAAAGGACATAAAATAGCACCGATTAAAAGCATGTTTCTATAGCCAATCTTACAAGAAATCCATTCATTAATAGGGCCAATAATGAAAAACAGGGCAACACAAATAGAACCAATCCAGGTGAGTTCATTCATTTTTCCAGGATAGATATAAGTGTTGTAATGGTTAAGGAAGACAGCCCAGGTATAATTGACACCAAAACTACAATAATGAAATCAGTCTTTTTTTTCTTTGTCTATTTGTTAAATGACATACATTGTCACATTGCCCTAAAATGAAGCATATCAGAAAAGATGATGACACAACTAAAATAAACTTACCAAAAAACCACCAAAGACAACGAGCCATGCAGCTAAGCCGCCATTAGGAGGACCTTCAAGGTCAGTAGAGGAAGAAATTTTTTCAATGTCTTCATCTATGACAGTAGAAGAAATTTGATCTTTTTCATGATGTGATAAAGAAGGATCGCCAGAAATAGTTTTATCATTCATTGTTGAAAAAGAATGATGGCAATAAAAATCGTTGAGGAAATATACAAAAGTTTTGTGAACGAAAGAGAGGAGAAAACGTTAGATATAAAGTATATTTGATTCACAGTTTTAAATGCTATTCTATCAAAAATTTTTCATTGGAGCAGAAGGGTTTTTCAATAGTTTAAAAAGGAGTCTAAAGATTTCTCGGAGGACTTGAACGAATAGATGAGTGAGGAGGATAATAGTTTATTGCCCTTTAATTTGTTTGATAATAAGCATTGGCCCTTGCTTCTTTTGGTCAACTTTTGACAGTGATAATTGATGACATAAATACTTTGTCTTATTTGTCTGGTGCATAAAAGCTATTCTTGTCTCGAGTTTCGTTTCTTTTTCTTCGGTAAATAAAACTGTCTGTGTTTATAATAAAACCAAATTATCCTTGTGTGCTGTAATAAGTAGAAAGAAGCAGGCGAATAACCTTCTTTCTCTCTTTTGCTTATAAAGATTGAGCTCAAGCGATGGATTTGAATACACACAAGAGTATATAGTCTACTTTCTTTTTGTTCAACAAACTCAGATGTTATTTTGTATTATTATCGAGTGATTCGGATTCTCCTTCCGCCCGGAATAGAAGTTTGTCCGAAAAAAAAGAGAGAGAAGACCAAGAAGAGACCCTGTCCTTTAACTCGGAAATGCCAAAACAAACATAGATATATAGCCTTGAAAGTCAATAAGATATTGTTCCTCAATCAATCAAACAGAGTATTTAGTGTGTTCGATTGAAATGAGAACTCGTATCACTTTTGACTCGTTTGCATTTATTTATCAAGGAACAAATTAACTTCTCTATTGCTGTTATTACCCATAAAAAGGCATACATTGATTCTTTCTCTCTCTTTCAGGCTTCGAGTACCACAAAACAATCCTTGTTTCTATCTCCTTTCCGCCTATTTTTTTTCATTTCTTTTT
This sequence comes from Gilbertella persicaria, assembly GCF_025201335.1. NCBI lineage: Eukaryota > Fungi > Mucoromycota > Mucoromycetes > Mucorales > Choanephoraceae > Gilbertella > Gilbertella persicaria. The sequence continues at coordinate 447,259 of NW_026251979.1, read as the reverse complement.
TTATTTTATTTTTTTTTAAACATGTCAAACTACGATACAGTCATTCTTGATATTGAGGGCACTATTACGCCTATTACTTTTGTGCATGAAACTTTGGTAATACTCAACTAAATATCCAAGACAGCTATTGATATCAAACAGTTTCCTTATGTTACTTCTGGCTTGTCTGCTTTCTTGGACAGAACTTGGGATTCACCTGAATTGAAGCAACAGATCGAGTTACTTCGCGATCAAGCTAAAAAAGACGTGGAGGCTGGTATTCCTCAAGCTATCTTGATTCCCTCTTCTGAATCGTAAGTTTACTGTGTGTTTGATCCTATCTTTAATCACTGTTTTAGTCCTGCTGATCAAATCAAGGCTGCTGTGATCGAGACGATTAATTGGCAAATGAAGGCTGATCGCAAGATTGGTGCCTTAAAGTCTTTCCAAGGCTACATGTGGAAAGAAGGATATGAGTCTGGTGTACTTCGTGGCGTGTAAAGTATTACCGTGTATCGCTTGTTTGTTTACTTATATGATTAGTGTTTATGATGATGTTGTGCCTGCTCTTGATCAATGGAAAGCAAGTGGTAAACAGATCTATATTTACTCTTCTGGCAGTGTTCCTGCTCAAAAACTTCTTGTTGGTTATTCTACAAAGGGTGATTTGACCAAGGTAAGTCATGAGCATTCGAAACTTGGATTTGACATAAGTTACTAGTACTTTTCTGGTTATTTCGATACCAGTGTTGGGTTAAAGATTGAAAGTGTATCTTATAGGAACATTGCTCAACAGATTGGCAAGGAGAATGACACAAACCGTATTTTGTTTGTCACTGATAATATCAAAGGTAACAACAAGAAACAAGACAAAGACTGATAGGATTGAATAGAAATCTTTGCTGCTACTGAGGCAGGATACCAAGTCGTTATTTCTGATAGACCTGGAAATGCTCCTTTGGATCCTGAAAGTAAACAGTTCAAGATTGTTACTTCTTTTGAACAAATCTAATGATAATAATAATAATAATAACAATAATAATAAAGCCTCTTTATTGACATTTAGTCTCAATAATAGAAGGACCAACTTCTTCATACTCTTTCTTTGAGATCCATAACTGGTTAAAAGAACCCAATGAAGCCAAAATAGAGCCACCCAACCAACTACTACTTTTGCGTTCAATTTGACTACCAAAGGCATGAACTTTGACTTTGTTCTATAGATATAGATATAGATATATATGTAAGTCACCCTAGATTGTATCATTCAAGCACTTACGCCTGGCACCATCATGGGTAAGTCATTGCTTAATCTTTCTGTAAAACCAGGGAACAACGTATTGCCACCTGTGACAATCACATTGTTGAAAAGCAAAGGACGCAGATCCATATCACAAGCACTGATACTGTTGAATACCAATTGAGATACACCAACAGTATGTTGAAGTTGGTTTCTACTGAGTCCTAATGAAGGGATGATCTGTCCTTCTTTTCCTGGTTCTGTAGGTGGCTAAATAAAGATTTAGGTATGGGAGATCTAGGCAACCACAATGCTTACCAAGCGAATATGACCAGGATGAAACATGATTTCAGGCACTCGATAACGTTCTACCCCAAATGAGTTATTATAGCCATCAGGGAATTCAAATGGCTTTTGAGGTCTTTGTGCCATGAGGCGTGGATCAAATGGAACCTCAGATACTTGAGAGACAGATTCTTTGTATTCATGAATGATCCTCTATAAAGTATACGTTATAAACAATATCGTCATCAACAAAAAACTTACTGAAACTTGATAATCATCAAAACTCTTGGTTGTATTGGGCCTTGAGCGTAATTGAATCTGAGGTCGTTCTCCTGCACGCACAGGTTTTTTGCTTGCAATCTTGTAAAGTGGTGTTACGTCCAACTGTGCATCTTGCTTCAAATGATCACGAATTTGCTGTGTCAATAAGTCACCACCCACAGACTGATGAAGAACACCCTTCTTTAAGACATAACCATCATAAACAGGGACTGCACTTGTCACACTTCCTCCAGAATCCAATACTAAAGCAGTGGCCCTACCAACTGAGAAACTACAAAAATCCTTAGTCTTGTTTTCGATTCACTGCTACACACGTTATTTACGCTGTCATGACTGCATCTTTAGCTACATAGAATGCAGGTACATCAAACTTTTCAAAAGCAAGTTGCATCATCTTTTCACGGTTTTCAGGTGTATTCCATGCTGGTTCAGTACATAATAAAGGGTGTTCAGAAGCATGGACACGGAGCATATCGTTATAGGCTGCTTGCCAGATATGTTCCACAGCATCCCAGTCTTTGACAAGACCGTCTTCCATTGGGGTTTTGATTTCCATATTTGGTCTCCATGTATTGATTTTACTGTCGCCAATGTAATAAGTGTTGTTGGTGTCGATACCATAAGAAGTGGGGAACATGGCTTTAGGAACATCTTCACCTGCAAAACCAACGCGTGTGGAAGTAGATCCCATATCAAATACAAGGGCATTTACTTCATCTAATAAAGTAGGTTAGCATACACTAATAAAAAAAAACGCGTTGATCTAGATTACCTCCACCATAAGTGACCATTTTTTTTTATATATATATATATGAAAGAGAGAAAAAAGAAAAAAGTGCAACTAAAAAAAAAGGGACGTGCGTGACTTGAATTGACTGGATGACGTATCCTCTTTGTTACTTTAAGCAACATCGACCAAGTTTGTGACTTTTATTTGAACTAGTTAACAAAAGTGCATTTGTCAAGAGCATGTTAAAGTATATATGACATCAACAACAACGGCTTTTAAGAGGTCGAGAAGACCAAGGTGCCTAGGAAAGCACCTTTGAGTGCTTTGTCCTAGGTATAATGGTAAATAGATTCTTTTTCTATGTCATCTTGTCCAATAAGAATGAGCATCATGCACAAAAGAAAAAAAAAAAGGTTGATTTACAAGTGTAAGCGTGTCATCTATAGAATCCCTCTTCTTTTTTCTTTTGAGAATCTCTGTCGATGGTAGTATAAGTTTAAAGAAAGGATATGTAACCCAACTTTGATAGCACAGTTGAATGAATTCGATGGTGTCATTCTGCACTATATACTGTTACAAACGAGTAGATACAAAACCCAGATAGATTCATCACCTACCTTGTTCTTTAATAGATTAAACAATACGCTTATACCCCTACATTTGTTCACGATGAATATACAAGAAGTCTATCATGCACGTGATTTTACTGCAATAAAAATACCTAAAGCTGTGTCTGTATTATTATTTTCTCTTATGAACCGTCTTGACCTTCCAGAATATGCAGAAGATGCTGCTGTTTTACGCTTCTATCATCTCGACTCACTTGAGCCCGAAGTATGGGTAGATGATGAACATCATTATGACTATGACCATGAAGAGAAAGAATCCATCCAACAGTTTCATCATCCTGAACAAGATGACATGACCAACCAAACTACCATAAGACCTTCAGAGACAGATATTGATTTGCAAGTCATTGATGATAGCGACCCTTTAGGTGTCTATGCTTCTATCTTTCCAGAGTAAGTTACACTCCTCTTCAGAAAATGCGCTTATGTGCTTTGTAGTGATATGTCGAGAAATAAGAACATTAGTCAGTTAAAAGAAAGTAAGCATGTATACAAACAGAGCTTGTTGTTTATAGTTATCTTAGAGGCTACAATGATGATCACAAACAACAAATTCCAACCTCGGCATTTTTTACTTCAGGTCCATAAAGACACAAACTATAATGATCTTGTAGACGGCGAAGAGAGACTTAGAAGAGGTGTAGATCAAAGAGCAGAAGCTCAAAAGGATCTTGTTCATCAAAACTTTGATCGTTTTGTAAGTGCCAAGAATACAATTGACCATGTCTATGAAGAAATGAAATCAAAGCAATTGAATAAGGAACAAGAATATGGTACCATTGGTATTCAGAAAGCATTAGATGGTAAAGTAAACAATACGAATCATGTGACTGAATAGAAGGAATCATAGCTGCCAATACAAAGGCTGAACAGGTGTATGGACCTGTGGTAGAAAGACGTCAACGAGCAGAAAAAGTGAGAAGTACACTTTATATTTTACAACGTTATCGGTTCTTGTTTAATCTGCCTAGTAGTCTGTTGGAGTCTATTAAACAGGTAAGTTAAGGCGAATATACCGTATCATTCAACCCCAATAGACCAAATATGAAGCTGCTATTCGAGACTATAAAAAGGGCAAATACCTTTATCAAGTACTTAAAGGAGATTTAGATGCTTCAGATAAAAATGCTTTACCTGACCTGGACAATAACGAAACAGGCATTACTGATCTTCATCATAAAGTATTCGATAAAGTATGGGCTGAAGTGAGCAAGATTGTCATTGAGCTTCAAAATGTGTTGCGTAGAATGCTAACTGACCCTTGGCGAAGTATGGACGACCAAGAAAAGACAATCAAGTAAGGTGTATTCAACTCTGGGTTGTGATTGACATAGGACCTATAGTTTCTTGTTTGATTTGGACACAACAGAAGATCCTGCTTGGTATTATCTAGACAGCCAATATCAATGGATTATGGGCTTAATGAAAGAAACATACGATACAAGCATCAAGAAGGTCAATAGACTGAAAGAAGAAAGCGAGACAGAAGAGTCTGCTATCAAGCGTAGTTTAGCTCTCAAGAAAGCAATCAAGCAAATACAGACCAAGTCCTCTGATCTGAATGAATCCTCCGAACTAAGAGTATGGCAAGCTATTTCAGATCTAGTGAAATCCCAATCTTCTCTCTTGTTACGATGTTTGCCTGATTTCTGGAGATTATCAAAGGCTTTTATTGAAGGCAAATTTGCAAACAAGGCAGCAGCTGTGTCTAGTACAGGTCCTATCGGTGTTGCTTCAAATACCCGTAGAAGACGTATTGGCATGGACATGAACAAAGTAGAACAATGCCAGCGCATGACACGCGATATTATTGACCGATATGCTTCTTTGATCTCTGACTATTTCTCCTTGAACGAAACTCATTTACAGACAAAGAAGAGTATAGATGGATCTGAAAAGCATATCATGCCATCTTTTGTGCCTGTCAATGTGAATTCCATTTCCACCTCTGAATATCTGACACTGATCATTAGTGATCTGGCCAGTTGTGTGAATGATATCAATGCTATCAATCTTGCTGGTGAAGCATTTTCAGGTCTGACTGAATTGATGGAAAAGACAAGAAATAAGTTTATTGATGTACTTTGCAAATGTTGGGAAAGAGATGCAAAGACATTTTACATGCTTGAAGAGTGGATCCTGGACTCTCAAAACCCTCATATTACGACCTTATTGAAACGATATTATGATTATCACAAGTATTGTGCTCGATCAGCTTATAAAATAGCCAGTTTGTCTGCAATCACCAGTGATAGACAAGAACGCAAGATTTTACCCCATTATATTGAAAAGATTCGGGGATCCTTTTTGGAATCAACATATACTTTTCTTGATGGCTTGGTTCAACTGGCCTTTACTGACTATACACCATTGAATGAAAAAGACGAACTCTTGTTAGCCAAAAAACGAGAAAAAATCGATGTTCATTCTATGGTAAGACTTATTTTATCATCATGCCATTTGGCTCATCATCCATAGGATGTGCGTATTTTGTTGACTGTGAGCAATTTGGACCATATGCGTAGTAATGTTATGCGCAAACTGATGGATTTATTTGAATCTGCTTACCATGTCAATATGGAAGAAGACTTGCATGTAAGTCAAATGAATGTTGTATTGGGGGAGGGAGTAGGATTCACAATGGCTTGTTTAGACGCTGGTCGATGTGGTTGATCAATTAGATGAAATATTGTTTGGTGATTACATTAAGCGTAAATCACAAATGATTCGAGACATTGTTCGACAAGGCATCCTTATGAGTGGTATTGATTGGTCAAGTATTCCTAAACCACAAGAAGTACATCCCTTTGTGTATGAAGCATTAATGACTCTGGTTATGGTGCATTCTCAAATCAGCAGTGTCACAAAGCAACTGGTCTCAAGAGCCTTGTCCAAGCTACTCGAGGCAATGGCAAGTGATTGTCTCGATAGTTTTAGACAGGTAGAGAGATTTGGTATGGGAGGTATGCTGCAGGCAACATTGGAAATTGAATTTATGCATCAAACACTATCACAGTATGTGACATCTGCTGCATCAGATACCCTTCAATCAATTTATCAAACAATTGAACAAGCTTATGATCCTCAACAGCAACAATCAAGTAGTCTTCAGTCTGAATTAAGCCATGTGAAAGAACTGCTTGTGTTTAGCAGAAAGAGCACAGTCGTACAATTCTTGTGCTTTAAACAAAGCAAGGACCGTAGGAAGACAACCATAGCTAAATAAACATGTCTGAGGGGAGGGGAAGAGGGGAGTTTAGGATAACAAAAAATGTTATTAGTCGATATATGATTACTATTATTTATTATATGGTTTTATACTATAGAATGCGAAAAATATAGATAATATTAATCAAGCTTGTATTCTTTCTTTCCACCAATCTTGAGCATTTTGTCGCCTTCTCCAGCACTAGCTCTTCTTTGTTCAAGACTCTTGTCCATTTCATCAGCCAATTTCTTTGCTCTTTCGGCAGGACTCATGTTACTTTGCCAGTGTTGCTTGGATTGGTTAGGTTGAATAAAGGCCTCTTTGTCTGCCACAGGACGATTGGCTTGAGAATGACGGCTACTGTTGTCAGACCCATATTCAGATCGTGTAGAAGACATTGTTTCAGAAGTAAATTGATCATTGGACTTCATAGGTGAAATATCATATGCTGTTGTAGGGTGGTCACCAGAAAGACCTTGTCCAGAAGCCATGCCTTGTTGACTAGGAATACCTTGTTGACTAGGAATACCTTGTTGACGGTGCATACCTTGACTAGAAGTCATATCTCTTTGAGTGTTACTCATAGTATCGTCTGTTGTAGTGGGGTGATTGCCTGAAATAAATGTGGATGGGTTCATGATAAAGAATAATGTAAGATGTATCATTATATGCTCTGGTTTATATACCCTTCAATGAACAATAGCATCGTCATACTGACATTGTGCCAATCATGGATGAAGCTAAAATTCATGCAAATCTCAAAATGACGTACTTGAACTTTTAACCAAAGACAATCTTACTTAAAAGTCCGGAATTACACAATACAAGCATGATTTACGTAGATAGTCGTTGCGTCTTTTGTATCACTGCCCATATTTCTCTTTTCTCTCTTTCAAAAGCGAGATACTTAAATGAATATGACACTGATAGAAGAGAAAAAAAAAAGACAAACTCTTTCTTTTTAACGAGGAAATCTAGACGGAACTGTTTGTTTGATACTGCAAGTTTTATACTGAGTAAGTCAAGAATAGAATGGTAGATTATCTCTACATGAACGCACACTGGCTATAATAGTTGAATAACTGAGAAAGAGAGAGAAGGCTTACTATACGTGGAACTGCGAGGTAAATTGATTTGAGGTATTATTTATCAAATCAGAATCAAAAGTCGAAACCCACACAGAGACATGTCCAGTAAGATTCGGAATAAGTTGGACAAAAGAGTTTGTGCCAAAAATCGATTAATGTGATATGCTAAGGAGATAGAAACGATTGATAAAGGTTAAACAAGACGTCATTAAATCAAAAGAAAACAAAACAAAACAAAGCACAACTTGATACTACTATAAGAAAAGGGTAGTATTTTCTGCTAACTCATATGTCGTAAAAAAAAAAAAGCGGCTCGTATGATATTTAATGTTTATTCTCTTACAACAACAAAAAAGAATAAACTAGTGCTAGTGCTTGTGACAATGATTTGTCCAAGAATACGATCACTAGACTATCACATTTACAATATGGATTTAAAGGCTCTTATGACTCGAGAAGGACAAAAGCAACCCATGGTATTATCTCATGCAAAAAGAGAAACAAACAAAAACTCTCTTTATTTAAAAAAAAGGGAACTTACAATTGCACCATTAGCAACAATCCGGTGGCCTGATATACTTTTAAAAATGGTAGTCTATTGGACTTCAAATGTTCCAATAAGAAAAAGATATAAGAGTGTACACTTTTCTAACAAGTGAGAGTGAGTGATAGTTGCGAATAAAATATACATGGTATTTTTTATGTAATTAATGTGGCCGTGAGAAAAAAAAAAATTGGATTTATTATACAAAGATACCAGCAGATTTGCGCTGACTAACAGGTTCCCATACTGAGCCCTCAACAGGCATTTCATTTTCGATTTCTACCTTGGTCAAGGCTTCTAAACAAGCTCTGCCTACAGCTGGTTCTAAGATAGCAACGACTTCAGGACGAATAAAACCATTGCGAACACGGTCGGCAAATACTTGCATACATCCAGCCGCTTTAATGGGCTTTGTGGGATCACGGGCACAATGAGCCAAATGGAACAACATAGAAGTCTCCATTTCCATTGAATAAGTCTTGGGATACTTGGTTGTAATTTCGTTGACGAGGTTTTCATTTTCATCCCAAAAGACAGGATCCTGTCTGCCTTGAGAACTGTAGAAGCTACAGCCGTCTACATTTAAACCACCACTTACGACAGGACCAATCATGTTGTTTTCTGCTTCGAGAGGTTCAAGTGCCTTTTCGAGTGTTTCTGTCAAGATGGTTGTCATGCCTTCATCAGCCTTAAAGACACCAGAAATAAGGTAGGGCTTGTCTTTGATTTCGGTATTCACAGGTTCATCAGCGAAATAATCAATATTACGTCTGACACAGTAACCACCGCCAGGGATAATCACAGCACCAGCAGGAGCCTGAGGGGATAAAGAGCCACAGGAACCAAAACGAAGAAGGGCCAAGGTACCATCCACACTAGCTCTTGTTTCTCGGACAAAAAAGTCCATCATAGCAGCACCCATACCACTAAGCAATTTAATCAGCATTACTACGATATATGCCTTTTTACTTACATGGCCATGATGGTCACAGGGACACCTTTGTATCTGCCTGTGATAGTCAGGAATCCTCTTTGGCTTGTTCTCTCAAAGATAGGATGTCCACATTCTTCTTCTGAGTCTAATAATTTGGCAATTCTTCTGGCACGGACATGATCACCCACTGTCAATACTCGGTTGGCTACATCTCCATGCTTCACACTAATATGGTAGACTCTGTCTTCAGCATCTCTGGGGAAATTGGCATTAGAAATTGTTTCTTTCATTTTGAGCGATATAAACAGAAAAAGAAAGAAAGATAAAAAAAAGGCAGAAAATCCTCTTTTTTATATATATATATATATTTAGACCAAGCGGAAAAATTATTCACGCTCTTTTAAAATAGCGTACTTTGAAAGACATGAAAAAAAAGGGAAAAATTAGCGTATTCATGCATATCCGAAATGTGCAAGTTTCTTAAATAGGTCTACAATAAAGACAGTCTTTCAATTTTGCTATATAATATTCAACGAAGCCTTGAAAATTGCTGCACATGATTTGATTGCAAGCAACTGCAATTCTGGAAGTCAATGTCTTTTCTTCTAAGAAACTATTCCTTCTTAAGTTTACTTTTACAAACAGACCAGAATTGCTCGACGAGATTAAGCTCAGGCGAATAAGGAGAGAGGTACAAGCTCTTATATTCTCGACTTTCAATGCATTTTTGGATATCTTGATGCTTATGAGTAGGAATATTGTTCATAGTTAAATAATGACCACAAAGCTCCTCATGAAAATTCATTGCATCCAACATATTGGAGATGAAATTGAAGTAATGTCTAGTAACTGTACCACTATTATTTCTTCTCTCTTTTTTCGATAAAAGAAACACTCTTGGTCTTCTCATGCTGATATTTACAACACCAAAGGGAGGTATCGCATTCAGAACGACAATGGCTTTTGTTCTCGTCTTAGATACCCTCACAATTGTTTGCTCGTTTTCTTTGGACAAAGAAAAAATTCGCCAGAGATTGATGTGAGAAGCAGCTTCGTCAATATGTAAACAGTAGCTGGTGAAGTCTATACTTGTTTCCATTTATTTCTTTACCTTTTGATAGCACTGTTCAATCCTTTCAGGGCTGCTTCTCTCCAAGAATTCTAAAGATGCCTGTTTAAAGGTAGTTTTGCACTTCTCCCTGACAAATGTGTTGACCCTGTTTTTGCTAATATTGAGTTTGCCAAACTTTTTTTTTATCAGCACGTTAAGTATATCATCTAGTATAACGGAATTTATGTTTGCATTTTTCCAATCATCCATAGAGTCATTATGCTCATCAGTTAATGTGATTGATCTACCCACTAGCTTTTCTCTGCCTGCAGCCCTTTCAATAAGTTCCTGAGGAGTTTTGTTATCTTTGCCCATCTAGTCTTGTGCCGTATAAACATTAATACCAAAGGGACAAACACTCGTTCTTTTTTTCTCTTTGATAAATTAAGAAGTTTCCAATAATCTTCTAAATCATTGTCTAGCATTGTTTTAGTCAGACCTAACTACTATCAAAAAAACAAATTTATTGAGCGTAAACGGGGAGGGGGGGGGGGAAGAAACAAAAGGCTCTTAAGTCATCGAAAAGAGAAGTGTACGGAGACTTAGATGATTTAAATATAATCGCAGTTAGTTTTAAAGTGTCCCTCTTTTCATTTTATTATTTTATAATGTTTTTTATTTACATAAATATATCTTTAAATGCATTTGATAAACTCTGTTTTTTTCATGTGATAAATAGTAGTTTTCTATAGAAATATCGCAATCGTTTTCTTTTCTTTAAACATGCATATTCTTGCAAAAGCTTTCGTTTTTTGGAGTGTTCGGCTTCGACAATTGCTTGTTGTTATTCTATAAGCCTTATAAATTTTGCTAGTCAAAGACTTTTATATATTTTCGCATGCTATTTGAGTGTTAATGAACATACAAAAGTAGCAACGTAGGCATTTTATAATGTAGATGTGGGGCAAATGGACAAAAGACATACAGAATGCCCATATGCAGAGATTGAAATAGAAGGGAACTCCAATTCTTCTTGTCGCTGCATCTAAATCGAGCTTTTGCTTTCATCCACTCGTGCTTCTCTCACTTCTCTGATTGACGAGAAACACTTGCACAAACGTTTATAATTAATTATTTTATGTATTTTCCTTTGTATCTCTTAAAATTGTGACCATCTCTTGACAGACTTTAGTCATAGTCTACGTGGAACAAAAAATAAAAACTTTCAAAAAAACAATAAATAAATCGAGCCTTTGCTTAGGACTGCATAAAAATGCAGTTATTCCGCCTTGGCACAATGGCAAAAGTTATGGATTTTTGCTCTCTGAGTCTATTGGTATAGAAAAACTGCGGACTTGCTGGTAAATTATTGAGTAAATAGGCAAAAATGATATGGAGATTTTTCACTCCTATCTCATCATTTTCATAATGCAATTGACAAGCAAACTTATTCATCAAAAACTAGAAATTCTGACGCACATTTCGAGTATTGTAACTTGTCGATAGCTTTATTTTTCGTCTTGTAGCGTCAAAAAGAAGAACAAGAGTTTTCAAAATGAGGATTTTCGTGAATAGTACCCTTTGGTCAAAAGGCCATTTCGACCAAATTTCACGAATCGCTTTTTTTGGTCCAAATCAACTCCAAAGGTAACATGGAAGATAGCAAACATTGCTTATGCGTATTCGAAGCATTATATGCGCATAAATAAGCTTTTATGATACCTTCCTATGCCTAAGAAAAAGGCAAAGATTTGCATGAATTGTTACCTTCTCCATTGTTGAAGTATACATTTGTCTAGCGTCTCTGTTACATGAGTAAGTAATATACCATTATATCGAATGGGGTCAGCTTACTAATGGATATTTTTCCTTTCTACGAATTACAGTATATCATGAACCTTGAACACAGATTTAAAGGCAATGCTTAAATCGATTTGGCTTTTCTGCTTTAGGAAACTCCTTAAAAGCACTCATTTCACATCGACTGGGTTATTCTTTCTGCATACTTCTTATGACTCGTTTTCTTCTTTTGGATAGCGTTGAATTCGTCCCCAGATGCGGAAGATAAAATAGCCTAAAAAACAATACTTTCTTTATTGTATACCAATGTTAAAAAGAAAGAATACCTTGTTGAATTTCTTGAAACAGACAAATAAAGATGTAAATTCAAATGTTTATCGAGGCACTTTATTTGAACTACAAACAATGGAGTCCCTGTCTACTATGACCAACATGACACTTGAACATGTCGGTGGCAAAGGCGATGGCGGGATCGATCTGAAGGGGCAGTGGTTAGATGCCAATGTTGTGATTCAGTGCAAAAATACAAAGCAAGGATGTACACCAGACCATATTCGAGAATTAATGGGGACTGTATTATCAATGACTCCTGCTCGTAAAAAGACCATTGGAATTTTATCGATCAGGAGTTGTAAGCCATTTACACGTGACGTGATTTCACTGTTTAATGCAAGTCCGGTGCCTCTTGGCCTGGCCACTGTGCAAGAAACAACACTCAAGTCACTCATGTTTAACAAGAAGGCACAGGCCATCCTTAAAGGTTTGACTATTTCAACACAACATGATCCAGAAGGCAATGAAAGACTGTTTATAGACATACAACAATAAAAAAGATGATTGCATTTTATTAAGGATTACAATAATGCACTTTCAAATGTCTTCTCATGTTACTCTGTACACTAAATCTTTTTCCGCAGCCTGGTTGAGGGCATACATGTGGCTTCTCTCCTGTATGCGAAAGAATATGGATTCTCAAGGAAGAAGGTCTTGAAAATGTCTTTTGGCATTGATTGCATCTATATCTATTGTTGCTGCTATTGTTAGTGATAGCCACATGTGATGAAATATCAGACGCTGCTCTTCTATGGAGTATTGTTGTGGGTTGTTTATCAAAGGAACAGTCAGAAAATGATCGGTTATGCGGTGGGCGAGGAGGATGCAGGGGTTCAGGTGCGAATACGATAGGTTCTCTAGTGCGAACATTATCTTCTGATTTCCTATTTCCCTCCCAGCCCATAAGTGTAGGCCTAAAGGATTTAAAGGGTGTCTGAGTTAAAGAAGGAGTTGGTGGAGAGAGCATATCTATTGATTATTAGTACACTGGCTACATAGCAACAAATACCTTTTGATGGGTCATGAAGCATGCTTTGAATTGAAGGAAGATGCACTTTGCTGCTGTTCATAGAGAAAGAAAGGGAAGAAAATAAAAGGGAGAAAAAGAGAGAGAAAGAAAAACATTCTCATTGTACATCTATCATTTTACCACTTTTTTAAAAAAGCAAAGAAAGAAAGAAACAAAAAAAAAAAAAAAAAAAAAAAAAGGACTCTTGCATGCAACAATAAAAGCAAAAGACGATCAAGGAGAACAATTTACGATGTATTTTTATTTTTATTTTTGATTATTGCCTCTTCATTTCTCTCTCTCTCTTTTTTTTTTTTTTTTTTTTTGCTAATTCTTATTGAAACACATAGAAGGAAAAAGAATCATAGGATGTTGTTCATGGGATCAAGTCTAAAGATAACAATTATTGTGTTGTACAACAGAAAGATCGACAACATTTGTCATGCATAGAATGACTTGCTTTTTTTATTAGACATTAGATATCGCTTTATAAAAGAGGATCACCGCTCAGACCAAAACTGTTTGGATTATGTAATATAGATGCCTTAGACATAGAACATTATTTGGCTGAGCAGTTGGTACATATATACAGGTAGCACTAAGCGGGAGAGCGGTAAATAATCAAAAATTAGTTTGCATTTTTGTACGACTCTATTGAGCCAGTTTGTACATTTGAATTAATATACAACAGTTGAACTTAGGTTGTTTATCTTCAAACTTGCTATGATACATATAATACTGTGCGTTTGCAGAAACAAGCACCGGATAGACGAGAAGTCTTTGTGTTTTCCTTATTTGGGATTGACATTTTCTATGATCCAATTTGTTCCAATTAAATCAATATACCAGTCTCTTTGCTAGCTTCTGCATAAAATTGATTCAGTCTGATCTTGAGTGTTCTTCTGCCAATGGATTCGTCCAGACTGTAAAGTAGTATGGTCAAATTTGAGTGTATCTTATTATCAACTTTAACTTTTATCCTCAATGCGTCTGATCTGGTACTGTCTAACAGGAAATCTACATCAATGTCCTCGATAAGCTTCTTAGGGTGTTAATCTCTTTCTCCCTCTCTTTTGTATAATTCATCTTTATCTTGGTGGTAAATCAACAGAGAAAAATACTCTGCTTACTCTAGAAAGCAAACATTCCTGTTTAAGTGGATTGCTTTTGAGTAGCTATCAGCTATTCGGTAAAGAAAAAAAAATATAACAAAAAAAGGTTTACTTAACTAAAGCATTTTTTTTTTCACTAATTAATCGCACTTGAAGCAATAAACAAGTACAAGACATACCCACTCTCTCTTTCACTTTGTTGCTTATTTAGAAAACAACTTGTTCTTGTTATATTGAATCATGTTGTACAATCGATGACGATTTTCCTTACTTAAAGAGTCCGCTACAAACATCTCTGTATCTTATTTTTTTTGTAAAAAAAAAAAAAAGTAACAAGTTCGTTAAAAATACTGCTTTATACCAGTCAAAATGTCAAGACTTTTACTTTAAAAAAGAAGAAAGGGGCTTATGAGAGTAAAAAAACAAGCCTCCCCTTTTTTTTTGTTGCTTTTAAAATAGATATTTTTGACTTGTGTTACAGTTTCTAAAAATTCAAATAAAGGTGATAGGCCAAGCCCAATTTATTATATTTCTTTCTCTCTTTCTCTTCATCTCAAAAGAACAAAACAAGTCATCACTATGTCTGAAAACCTCATTGCTTCCCTCCAAGTTGGTCGTACTTCTCCTTCCATGACTGCTGAAGAATACAGAGCCCGTAAGGTTGCCCTTATTACTGGTAAGTTAACCATTGTTTGTTTTGCTTTGCCGTAAGCTTACATGGAGTTTAGGTGTTACTGGTCAAGATGGTTCCTACTTGACTGAATTTTTGTTGGAAAAGGGTTATGAAGTCCACGGTATTATCCGTAGATCTTCTTCCTTCAACACTGGTCGTATTGAACACATCTACAAGGACAGACACGATCAAGGTAAATATAATTAAAAGCGTGTTATTGGAGGCTTTGATTTCAAAGATCCGACAATCTATTTTTGACGTCAATCAGTGCTAATTGACGATCCCTTACTTAATTTAGGTGTCAAGTTCTTCCTTCATCATGGTGATTTGACTGACTCTACATGTCTTGTCCACATCATTTCTCAAGTCCAGCCTACTGAAGTATACAACTTGGCTGCTCAATCTCACGTTAAGGTCTCTTTTGATATGTCTGAATACACTGGTGATGTTGATGCTCTTGGTACACTCCGTCTTTTGGATGCCATCCGTACCTGTGGTCTTGCTGACCGTGTTCGTTTCTACCAGGCCTCTACTTCTGAACTCTACGGTAAGGTCGTTGAAACTCCTCAAAAGGAAACCACTCCCTTCTACCCTCGTTCTCCTTATGGTGTTGCTAAGCTCTACGGTTACTGGATTGTTGTCAACTACCGTGAATCTTATGACATGTATGCCTGTAACGGTATCTTGTTCAACCACGAATCTCCTCGTCGTGGCCGTACCTTTGTCACTCGTAAGATTACCCGTGCTGTTGCTGATATCCATTTGGGTCGTCAAGACTGTCTCTACCTTGGTAACATTGATGCTAAGCGTGATTGGGGACATGCCCGTGACTATGTTGAAGGTATGTGGCTCATGCTTCAACAAGACAAACCTCAAGACTTTGTCTTGGCCACAGGTGAGACCCACACTGTCCGTAGCTTTGTTGAAAAGGCCTTCAAGGTCACTGGCCGTAATATTGTTTGGGAAGGTGAGGGTGTGAATGAAATTGGTAAAGATGCAGATTCTGGCAAGGTCCGTGTTCGTATCGATCCTAAATACTTCCGTCCTGCTGAAGTTGATTTGTTGTTGGGTGATCCTACCAAGGCTAACACTGAATTGGGCTGGAAGCGTAAGGTTGACTTTGATGAATTGGTCACTGAAATGGTTGTTGCTGATATCGAAGGTGGTCTCAACTCTTCAACATTAATGTAATTTTAGATTTCATATTTAATTTAGTACCCATATATACACTCCATAAAAATAATTTGGTCCAGAACATAAATAAAAAGATATATTTGTAGCATATAGTGCCAAATGGTTTTACGGGGGAACTTTGGCAAAAAAAAAAAAAAAAAAAAAAAAAACTGTGCTACTTTGAAGGAACTTTAATATATCAACAAATAATATCATTCAACTGTTAACTGCTTCATATCATCACTTGGACCAATCAAATCTGTTTCTAAACGTGCCTATTTCTCTTTAGACGAATTGAAGTATACAAATTCGTGCTCTAAAGAAAGACTTGCACAAAGTCATTGACACGAGTCTCCGATTTCTTCCCTGCTTTCTACTTCTTCAGTTCTACAGAAGTTTCTTTTAGCGGGACTAATCAAGTGAATATGTATGTAACTGCCAATGTTCAAAGACTTGTATTACTTGATACTTCTTTTTTTTTTTTTTGTTTCAAAAGCTCTAATCGCTTCTTGGCAACCAAAGACAAAAAGCAGAAACCTTGTCTTTTGGAATACAATATCTTTGTTTGTCTGTCTAGTTTATCGTTTGTTATATCTTGAGAGTATTTTTTCTTGAGGAATGACAATGCGCTTTTTCGTTTCAATTAGTCATATATATTGAGCAAAATAAAAAAAAAATGACTAGAAAACGAATTTTGGTTGGTATTATCTTTATTCTATGTAATGATTCAAGTGTAAGCTAACATAAATTGCTTTAAAAGAGTTACCTTACAAAAAGAATTGAAGTTAGCCGATATTAATAGAAAGGTCAACCAGCTTATAATCAAGAAAGAAGTCAGCCGTCATGGTTTACTCAATTGAAGCAGATATCTCTCTGTTCAGCTTTATTTTGAGAATAGATTTACTATGTATGTAGGCGAAAAATAGCTGATATACTTTAAGTCTTGGCTCAAGTTAAAAAGAAGTCTGAGTTTAAATGAGTATTCTCATGTCAAAAACTAAAATAAAAAAATCAAAGAATTTAGAAATTCACCTTTCTTTCGTCCAAAGAATTTTTTAGTACGTTGGTCTGGTCACTCTTGGTGGTGTTCCGGATTTTGCTATAATCCCTTGTGAAGGACTGTATCTCTTAGGTATCAACAATTGTGTCAAGTGCCAAGTAATTGAAGACATCCTGGAATGGTGTCCTTTACTTGTGGTATTGGTATTGCCATCTGCAGCATTGAACAAGACAAGATATAAAGAATAATGGCTCTCAGGAGCAACGAACAAAACACTTATTATAATCTTTTTAAGACATACTAATGAGTAGCCCAGATGACGGTTATTTTCTTTGGGATTATATAAGACTCATATAATGGTACTGAATGCTTCCACAAAAGCATTGTTTTAAAGATATTTCATATGACTAGTCACTTTGCTTCACATACACTAGTTTCCATTTATACGATGATTTTATTTTTCCAAATAAAACTTTCATCCAATACATAATAAAAAGAAAATCCGAAATTCAAGAGAAATGATGGACTAAAGTGTTTAAAAACGAAGAGCTATCAAAAAAAGCGTATTAACAGAGATAATATATGTAAATAGGACGATTTTTTGACTTTTTCTTTGATGTGTGCTCAAACATAGGAAACTCAAAAAACGGGAATTAGAAGACAGAGATAATGGTTTAATTTGAAAAACACTCGCTACCAATACACTTTTGGTGGTGTTATGCTAATAGATTGTTTGTAGTTTATTTTGTAGGTTTATTTAAGAAATTTCAGGCTATGATTTAAGATTGCACAATAAGTTTGATGCTCGAAAAAGGCACACATTGAGCATCAAAAGCATATTAGGTGTGTAATGTATCAAATGGAATCAAAAGTTATTTACTAGTTACAAAGTATGTATATCTTTAATTATATGGATATCCTTCAGATGCTAGTGATAGTTCTTTTGTATGTCAACAACTATTGACAGCCGTTCATTGTCCGAGGGGCTAGAACAGCCAATGAGGTCGGAGTCCTATTCAAATGCAGGACTCGAATGATTCGTTCAAAGATGGCTTTAGTCATCCTCTAACAAATTAAAATGAAAATTTTTTCTGATTTTATTCTTTCAACTTCTTTTTTCTCTTTCTTATATTTTCTTTTCTTTAATCTCATAAGAAGAAAAGAAGTTCACATTTGCATTAAAATAAGCCAATTGTTTTTTTTTACATCTATTTTTGGCTTCTGAGAAAGACAGAGAGAGAGAAAGAAAGAAAAAGAGATAATAAAGAAAAAAAAACATGACTACTGCCATCCCCTTTCCTTTACGTGATCCTCAAATAAAGGACGACGGCAAACCCAAGCAGTTTGCTCCCAACTTGAACGTCAAGTTGATTTGTCCCGATTGTCGTATTGACCCACCACAAATTGTCGAAGAATTCGCCTCGGGAGACTTAGTTTGTGGTGATTGTGGTCTCGTTTTGGGTGATCGTATCATTGACACGCGTTCTGAATGGAGAACCTTTGCTAATGATGAAGGCGATGTATGTATTAAAATGATTTGTCTATATATAGTTTTAATTCATATGATACACACTCTGTTGTGTGCATAGGATCCTTCTCGTGTGGGTGCCGCAGCAAATCCATTGTTGGATGGTAATCAACTGGATACTGTGATTTCCAGAAGAGATGGAGGCTCTGGAACTGCCAAGGACTTGAATAAAGTACATGGTCGAGCCACTGCTGTCAAAGGGGAACGCAATCTTGTCCAAGCTTACAAAGAGATCAGCGCAATGTGTGACTCTATTTCACTTTCAAAGATTGTTAGCGATACTGCCAAACAACTCTATAAACGTGTGGAAGATGAAAAGTTACTTCGAGGCAAATCAAGTGATGCTATCATTGCTGCTTGTATCTTTATTGCTTGTCGTCAAGAAAAAGTAGGCCGTACGTTCCGTGAAATTTGTGCATTGACTCGTGTGCCAAAGAAGGAAATTGGCCGTTGCTATAAATCACTCCAATCCAAGCTTCAAACAAACACATCCATCATGAATTCTGAAGATTTAATGCTTCGTTTTTGCTCCAATTTGCAATTACCAAATTATGTTCAAAAGGCTGGTATTGATCTCGTGAAACATGCCAAGGAACATGGCACACTTGCTGGCAAGTCACCTATTTCTGTTGCTGCTGCCTGCATTTATCTTGTTTCTTACCTTTATCGCCAACCTAAATCAACACGCGATATTGCTCATGTTGCTGGCGTTTCTGAAGTCACTATTAAAAGTGCTTACAAGTCGCTTTATGCAGAAAAGGAAAGCTTGGTTGATATTGAAGCTTTAAGAGCAAAGCCTAACGGTGAAAACTTGAGCTTTGAAGACCTTGCTTTACCTTAACCAATCTATATACACATATACACATACGATTATACATATATACACACATACATAAAAAAAAGATATATATTTAATGTAAATAAAAAAAAAGGAAGTTTATTTTAAGCAGGTGGCAGAGTAGCTAGTCCTACTGGAATAGGAGTATTGTATGCATAAATATAACGATTGTCTTTTCCGTAATAGTAAAGTAAATCATCCGCTGTATTTTCTTGTAAAATACATCCACCTGCACTGACTGAAGGCCTGTTACCATTAGAGAAGCAGTAACATTCATAAAGTATGTTGGCAGTGCCAGTTTGGATCACATCGTATTGAAGCCCAAAGAATTGGAAGTTGTTACCTGATCCTGCTCGACAAGCATTTGAGCAACTAGCATATGGAATAACTCCAGTTGACGAAAGGGTTATAACACCAAGGTTATTATCACTATAACAGCTTGGAATCAAGGGCGATGTAGTTAACGTGCTTGTGGTGACTGTAGTAACAGTAGTGGATGCAGTAGTAGTAGTTGTGGTTGCTGAAATAGATATGATAGTAGTTGGTGTAGTGATTGTAGTTGATTCAGTGGTAGTGGTAGTTGTCGGTAAAGTAGTTGTGGTTGCTGAAATAGATGTGATAGTAGTTGGTGTAGTGATTGTAGTTGATTCAGTGGTGGTGACCGTGGTTGGTAAAGTAGTTGTGGTTGATTCAGTGGTAGTGACAGTTGTCGAAAGAACAGTTGTTACGGGCTGTAATGAGACTGAAACACTTGTTACTGTTGCTGTTGTTGACTGTGTAGTGGTTGTTGTGTCTGTCAGAGTGTTTGTCAATGTCGTTGGAGTGGTTACTGTTTCTGTAAAGCTGGTGGTTGTGGTGTAAGAGGATGTTTGTGTAATTGTGATCGAACTGATATCAGTAGTAAAGGATGTATCGGTGGCGGTTGTGGTGGTAGTAAGGGTGGTAGGCTCTGTAGATGTGGTGGTCACTGTTTCCGTTGTTGTAGAACTCAAGGTCAATGTTGTGCTTGAAGTCTCTGTCGTAGGCACTGTCAATGTTGTCGTGTATGTTGACGTCGTACCGCTTTCTGTAGTTGTGACAGTTTCAAGGAGGGTGGTGCTATAAGTGGTGGTGTCAACACTTACAGAAGTCACTTCTACTGCCGATATTTCTGTCAATGTATTTGTCACAGGCAACAATGTTGTTTCTGTCAATGTAATTTCTCTCAAAACTTCAACAGGCGAGATTTCCGTAGTGACATATGTACTCGTCAGAGTCGTAGGAACCACCGTGGTAACATAAGAGGTAACAGTAACTGATGTTTCATCTTCAACCACTGTTGTATACGTCGTTTCAAAAGTGTATAGGGAGACATCCGTTGTTGTGTAAGTTGTTGTACTTCCTGGGTAAGTATTATAATAAACAATTGTGGAAACAGTTGTATACGTAAGGACCGATACCCTAGGATCTTGAGTGACAGTAACCGTTGTATCTCTTTCTGTCACAGTGACTGTATCTGCAGCAATGCGAACCATCTTAGGCACCACAAGAATATCTTCAAAGACAGGTACATCATCATAGACATGTTCTGAAAGTGCTCTGTAAAGCGAGCCGTCATCCATATGATGTCCTCTCTTTTGGAAGGCTGAGGTGGGTCGATGGCTGTTGAGGAGGCGAATAGCTGCCGTGCCTTCACCGTAAGGACTTGTTGCCTTGATCGTGATGTTGTGAGAACCTTGAGACAAGTCAAAAATACCTCGACTAAAGCGTTCATCCACCAGACCTTCTTCAGGTGTATCAGCATAAACAGTCTTGTCATCAATAAAATCAACATCGGAAGTAGAGCCCAACGAAACACCATTCACGAATACTTCAAATGTATCACCTCGGTTCTTGTAATCAACCACTTGAATATGAGCCGTGTCTTGTACCTTAACTTGAAACGTTTCACCTGCAAAAGCAGAGTTGCCTTGCCAATGAAAAGCAGAGAAGTCATCTTGTAATGAGACCACAGGTGCGCTACTTTGATTAAGAGCGATATTTGACGCATCTATCAGAACTAGACTGGCTAATGATAGGCAGAAGGGAGTTAGGGTCCTCATGTCTTTATTGAAGAAATGAGGGGAAAAAAAAGATAAGGCAAAGCATTGATTTAATACGCAAGATTTAGAGTTTCAAAGAATGTCATATAAACCTTTGTAAAATACACAGAAAGGCATTTTGTTTAGGTTTACTTGTATGTGCCTTTTAAATCAAAGGAATGATATACATACGCTTATTTATTTAATTAAACCTTTTTTTTTTTTTTTTTATTGTTATTAAAGATACCAATTCAAAATACGACTTTTAAAATTAAATACATGCACCAAGCAGGTTAAGCACACATTGAGTGGTGATAGTGAGTGTAGTAGTAACTGCGGAAGTAACTGTGGAAGTCAAAGTGTTTGTGACAGTAGGAGTGGTCGTGGAAGTGATAGTATTGACAAGAACAATCACAGAAGTAGAAGTAATGGGTGCAGGTACAACAGAGGTGCTAGTCGTGGTAATGGTTGTCGTGGTAGTGGAAGGAACAGTGAGCGTGCCGGTAGCTGTGATAACATTGGTAGTAGAAGTCACTGTGGTAGTGGTCGTTGTTGTTGTTGTAGGCGTCGTGCTGACAGTCGTTGTTGTTGCGGGAACAACCAATGTTGTTGTGGTACTGGTTGTGGTTGGAGTTGTTGTCAACGTAGTCGTGAGCGTGATAGATGGACTTGTGGTAGTAGTAATGATTGTAGTCGTATCAATTGTAGCAACAGCTGCATTCGGAGCCAGTACAGTGATGGTCAGGGTGTCCAAGACTACTGTTGATGTTGATGTCACTGTAGATGTGGTAGGAGTGGAAACAGTCGCTAAAGCTATGGTAGTGGATGTTGTTGGCTGCAAGCTGACAGATGTAGTCGTCAATGTTGTTGTAGTGGTAGTAGCGGCACTAGGAATAGAGAAAGATTTGAACCTGGCTATGATAGTGTTTGCACCTGTTGTAGTAAATGTGGTGGTTGAAGAAAGTGTAGTCAATGTCGTATAAGTAGATGTGCCTGTTGTTGTAGAAGGAGAGAGCGTATCAGAAATGACTGTTGTGGTTGAAGTGAACGTAACATCCGATAAGGTTGTGTAGGTTGATGTGATAGTGGTAGAAGAAGGCACTGTGGTGACATAAGTAGTAGGCACACCAAGTATATCTGATGTAACTGTCGTAAGAGAATCACTGCTGCTTGTAAAAGTGGTCGTATACGTAGTAAGAGTAGGTGTGGATGTTGTAAAAGTGCTTGTGTATCCTGCATCAGCTAATACGAGTGTGTCTACAGTAGAGGTAGTCGTGCCTGTGGTAGTAGCGACACTATCCGTAGTACTGGTAATTGTGCTTGTGAATGATGATGTTGTTGTTGAAACGACATCAAAGGTGGCTATAGCTGCAGGTGCAAAGATAGTAAGTGTTGTAGTTGCAGTAACACCTAAATAGAAGTTTTGTTAGTAGAGTCAAATGACTAAAGCTCTTTTCTCTCTCTCTCTCTCTCTCTCTCTCTCTCTCTCTCTCTCTCTCTCTCTCTCTTTCCCACTTTACTGTTTGCATTTGCATTTGTGTTTCTTTGTCTCCAAAGGTTCCATTCATCATCAGAGTCATATTCTTCAAAATAATCATATTGGAAAGGTTCACCAGCTATGAATTCATCAGAGTCATCATCCTGGCGTCTGTTTCTATAGAAAGCAACATCTACGGCTTGATCCAAGACACGGATAGCTGCAGTGCCTTCATCAAAGGGCCCTTTGGCCTTAATTGTGATTCTATGAGGACCTTCAGTCAGACCAAAAACGCCTTTACTAAAACGTTCATCATTCAAGGCTTCTTCAGGAGTAGAGGCATAACCTTCTTGATCTGGATCAACAGCAGAAGTAAAGCCGAGAGAAAGATCATTATCAAATACTTCAAACATATCTCCACGGTTTAAATAGTCTGTGATAAGAATACGGGTATTAGGTTGAGCATCAATAAAGAATGTCTCGCTTGCAAGTACAGCATCGCCTTTCCAACGGAAGGGAGTAAAGGCATCATTGGTTAATTCAACTGTAGAGGCAAATAATTCATTGGCTTCAAAGTCAGCATTGGAAGTATCTGCAGCAAAAGCAGAAAAAGCTAGCAAGATAGAAGACAGATAGAGCGAAAGGACTGGACGCATTCTTTCTTTCTTTCTTAATATCAAAAAGAGAAAAAAAAAAGAAAGAAAAGGGTATGAGAAAGAGGAGAATATGATTATGATTACTATAAGACAAGCATTTTTAAAAGTAGAGTGGTCGTTGATAGTAAAGACCACATATAAGAATGTGAATAGCTGGTTTTTCAAAACCTTAAAAAAATGAACGAGAACGTTGTCCAAAGACATTTCCATACTAAGCTTAACCTAAAAATTGTTACGACTTGATTACATGATAGTATATTTCAGTGGTACAAGACACAAATCTATGGTATGTAGGGCTATTTTATTAGATCACTCTGACTGTATAGACTGTTGAAATCCAACGTATTTTAAAACCTAGTCATTGTATTTCAAGGCAGATGTTGATATTACAATATGTTGATCATTCTTTATGTCCAGTGATGAAAGAATGACTGAGTCCTACAGCTTAAAGAATTTTACTCAAATAAAAGGACCCTTTTTTGTTATTATTGTTATAATTTATCCACTTCATAAGTTGAATGTTCAGTGCGTGTATGTATGTATGTTCTCTGTATGTACATTTGATGTGATTGGTATAAAGCGGATTAAGCAATTCTAGGTTGACTGGGTTCTGGTAAATCACCACCTCGAAAAAGATAGATCATTTCTTGAAGACCTAGACGAGAAGTGGGTGGACTTGATCCTTCACCTAAAACACCATCTGCAATAACCTATATATATATAAGAAACACATAAACACATAAACATACACCTATTGTTACCTGTTTCTTGTTTTGTAGTTCGAGAATACGATCTTCTACTGTATGATTGATGAATATACGATGAACCTCAACTGGCTTTGTTTGACCAATACGATGTACACGATCAATTGCTTGATTTTCAAGAGCAGGATTCCACCAAATATCCATTAGAATAACACGGTTAGCACATGTTAAGTTAAGGCCGAGAGAGCCACATTTAGTAGAGACCAACAGAACCTTGTATTCAGGATCTTCATAGAACTTGGAGACAGTGTCTGCTCGTTCTTTAATGCCCATGGAACCATCATAACGAAGGTATTTATGGCCTCTGTCCTTAAGTGGTCTTCCAATCAAATCAAGCTATGAAATCATCAGTCATTTGTTATTTATAACAGAAAGAATACATTACAAAAGCAGTGAATTGAGAAAACACAATCGTCTTGTCTTTACCGTCTGTAGAAGCAGCTGTTTCATCCAAGATATCAATCATTTTATTAATCTTTGCACTTGCAATAAATTCATGTGCTCGTTGTAAAGCTTCTTTTTCTTTTGTTTCTTCCTCTTGTTCTTGTTGCTGTTCAGCTTCCTTTATCAAACCAGGCGCATTTACCTTAATAAAAGCATCTAAAGAGACCATACTCTGCTTGCTAATATCACCACGACAATGAGGACATCGTTTTGTGCTGCTATCATCATTCGTATTCAAGAAGCTATCAAGACATTCTTTACAGAGAATATGACCACAGTCTTTAGCTATTTGAGCATCTTGTGCAATATCCAGACAGATAGGACACTCAATTTCAGAAAGTGTGGCAGAACTACTCAACAAACGCTGAACAACTTCTGGCTTCATCTTCTTGGCCAATTCTTCTTGTTTTTCAGGGTCGGCTTCTTCTATATCACCTTCAGTAAATGTCAGGTTAGGATGCAGACATGCTTGACGAAGGCGCAACAAAAGCACCAAGACAGACGAATAATTCTTCATGACAGAACCAGCTTGTAAATACTTGTTGAAACGAGCTTGAGCTCTTTGTTCCACAAAATCGTAATGGATTCTTTCATCAGGCGAGAAGTCAACGTGTGTCATATGGATATTTCTTTCAGGCAAATCAAGAATAGGCCGGCCATCAATCTTGGCCTTCTTGGATCGACGAAGGGCAATAGCCTTCATTAGTACATAAGCAACACGTATTGCCTTTCGATGGCTGCCGTCTTTCATAGGCTTCACAATCGCATCTCTGAATTCATCCCAGTCACAGAAGGGTCTGATACGCAAGAATTTGATGAGTGAGTACAGTTCATCTACTTTGTTTTGAATAGGCGTAGCTGTAAGGCACCATCGATACGTAGCTTCAATTCGACAACTAGACAACCTATAAATTACCTTGTTTGTTTTTTTAGCACTTACCATCCACGCGCACCCAGTGTTTGTTTGTTTTTGATTGTATGCGCTTCGTCAAGGATGACTCTATGGAATCGAATATAACTTAATGGACCCTTTTGTGTCTCATGAAAGTTGTTTGCAGTAACAGAATAAGAAGAGATGATGACTAACAAAAGAGTAAGCTAATGATGACCCTAACAAGACAATTACCATCATATTGAGACAGTTCATAAGGATTGTTTGATCTTTGAGAGCCATGATAGACCAACACTTTGAGACGAGGTTCTGTCTTTTCTTGTATTTCTCTTCTCCATTGATCCATAAGAGACACAGGGCAGACAATCAAGGTTGCTTTGACCCGAATCTCTTCAGTTGGAAGTTGTCTGGGTCTACAGCGAAGATAGGCAGGATCCAATTCAGTCAGTTCTGTACAAGGATTCTGAATAATGATAGCTAATGCTTGAATTGTCTTGCCTAGACCCATATCATCTGCTAAAATACCACCCTTGTTGTTTGAATTCTCCATCTTGACCATCCATTGTAAACCAATCTTTTGATGTTCAAGCAGTTCAATTGACAATCCTCTAGGCGTGCCTGTTCTGTCTTTAGGTGGTGGTGGATTATCATCGACTACATTCTCCAACAAATCACGCAATTCTCTTTCTGTTTCTTGTTGTGATAAGGGTCTTGCATGGTTTGGATTAGCATAAGGATTGCCTTGTTGTCTAGCAATGTTGGTCATATGACAAGAACCAGCGTTCGCTTGTGAAGCAGAAGAAGAAGAGGAAGCATAAATGGGAAAGCGAGATCTTGCCTGTAAGGGAGGAAAATGAGATCCTGCTTGAGAAAGAGGGGAGCCATGACGAGAAAAGAGTGGAATCAAATCACGTAAACCATCAGGAAAGCCAGAAAGACCATTATTTGCGGTTGCTTTCGTAGGCCTCATTGGATTGTATGGCACAAAAGCAGGAGACACATTTAAAGGAGGCATATTCAAAAAAGACACTTCAGGCTCATCATCCGATATTGTCTCAATATTGTAAATGCTATCTTCCGTTGTAAGATCAATACAGTCTTCATCGTCAATGACTTCAATGGCTTTTTTGCCTTTATAAGTTGGTTCTAGTTTAGGACGTTTTGCTTGGTGACTTGAAATATCAAGATTAGCCGTTTGATATTGTTTGCCTTCTTCTTGTAGTTGTTGTTGTAATTGAGCAGCCAATTCAAAATCTCGTTTGTTGGTGTTATTCTCTATTCTTTCTACAAGTTCTCTTTGTGCTTTGATCTCTTCCACATTAATACCCAACGTGGCGAGATCACTAGGATCTTCAAGACCTGCTTCAACAAAGAAAGCATAGGCATCATCATCCAAATAAATGCTGTTATTGATGTTTGATCCAGCTAATTCTTTACCCTTGTTGTTGCCGTTGTTGTTGTCCTCAACTGTCAAATCAAGTACTTGTCCTGAATCATTCATATTGTCTCTTGATATGTCAATAATAGGAACACCTTCTACTGAATCAGTGTCAGAGATTTCAAATACTTGATATTCAGGACTATTCATAGTGTTGCTTGCAAGACAAAAAAAACAGAGTCAAGTTTCTATTGTTAAAGGCTGCGGTCGGCGATTAAAATACGTGTTTTTTTGTTCTACTACAAAACAAAAGAGTCATGCTTATCTGTATTCTTAAAGACCATCTTTATTCTTTTTTTTTTAGAAAGAAGAATACATCTCCATATTATATATATATATATATCTTCAAATAAAATGTAAATAATCAAAGAGGAAATGATGCCTTTTCAGACTGTTGACAGGCATTTTTTAGATTGTTCATAAAAGTGGGCACACCTGTCTTTGCAGCCCAATTTACTACAGATTTTGGGATATTGCCCTACAGAACGTTCTAGATAGGATCAGACTTGTATGAACTTACTTTAGGATCTTCAAAGTAGTCCATCAACACACAACAGCCATTGTAATGTGATGTGATGCATATATGTTGTTCATAGCTGTCAATACGAATTACGTTTTTTTGTTCAGGATAACAATCCAAAGGTAAAGATTGGCCCAAAATGACTTGATATTCTTTATCATCCCTTATGACGATTCTATTTTCAATGATATACGTATAATCCCGATGAGCTAATGGCCACGGATATTTCATATGGAAATGAGTGGCTATCTCGTCTTCAAAGTCAAATAGTGTATAGGACTCCATATTCTTATCCCACTGCTTCCTATAATCAAGATCAAGATAGACCTTGGCTAATGTGTCTGGCCTTATATCATCCCAGATCCCAATCGATCGATATCGGTATAAACCTTTATCAAGCACTGGCTGACGATAAATACTGAATTCATCTGTCTTTAAGTAAAATTCCCAATTGTCTCTTGATTGGTTTCTGAATTGGTCTAGAAAGTCTATAAAAGACGCTTCAGTAAAGAAAGGCATACACAACCATATCTTGCCCCTTCTTTTTTTCTTTTATTTATTGTGACTTTATAACATAGACACGTCTCTTGTCTATGAACAATGGTTGGATGATAAATTATGATGCTACGCATATTACATATTTGATTCCAATTTTGGACTGTTTTTTTTAATTGTAAGGTGACACTGCATTATAGCTTTTTTTTTTTTTTTTTTTTTTTTGGTACTTGTCATGATGATTTTTTGAATATGTCATATTGATGAATAAGATAGAAAGAATCCATTGTGTATATAAACCCACATTTTATGCTAGTTTTATTTTATTTTTCTTTATTCAATCTTCATCTAATTGATTAATTAAATAAGAAAAAAAAATGGATTCTCAACAAGCCAACATTAGCAGTTTTGTTCAAGACGGTTATGTCCGTGGTTCTTGGATTGCTTTCTTTACTCTCTGGGTTCTCTGGGGTCTTTCTTACTTTATTCGTCATGCCTTTGGACGTACTGGTTATCCTACCAACACAACAAATGCTGCTACTGCAGAAGATCCGGAAGCACAAGCAGCAACAGCGGGTACGACGGGTAAAAAGAAGTTTGGTTCTGGTATCATGAACAGTTCCATGGCTGATCGTTTGGCCAGATCCCATGAGATTTTGTTTGAAAACACCTTGTTACTCTTGTCTGTCTTGGTCTTGAACACATTGGGTGTTGGTTCTACTCGTGCTGTTATGATTTTGGCCTGGATTTTCTTTGCTTTTACTGCTTTGGATGCATTTACTGAAATTGGTGTCAACCATCACTTTATTCGTATGGTCTTTAATCTCTTGTTCTTCGCTGTCACTCTTGCCATTGGTGGTCTTGCTTTCCATTACGGCTGGCACCACACTACTTCTGTCTTTTAAAGAAATTATCTAGTAGTTATCTAATCTTTTTTTTCTTTTCTTTTTACTTATGCTTATAATCCCTTAATATTAATAAAGTCCTTATTTTACTTTTACATCTATTGTATGAAATTGACATCTGACGTTTTTTTTTAATTTCCAAACAAAGGCAAACTATAATTTTATTCGCACATTTAGCATGAATTCTGGTTCACCATGACAACATTTTCAAAAAAAACAACGCCACTTTATTATCTGGCATTACGTCTGGTTTTGTTCACTTCTTCATTTGTATGATATGAAAATACCTCCTTTTTTATCATTAAAATCCAAATAGAACATTTGCGAAATAAATTAAACAAAACAAAAAGGGGGCTGTTTCTTTGAATATTTAAATTAACCTTTTTTTTTCTTTTTTGGAAAGTGAACAAAATGACTTTCATGCTTGCTTTGTCCTACATTGTCAAACATCAAAGAAAATCCTCTAAATGGTAATTTACGTTACAGAGATATAAACCTTATTAATCTCAATGGTAAGTGTCGTTCTGAAACATATAAGTGGATAGAAAGCAGTATTATCATGGATGTAATAATAAAGATTTCACTAAACTGAGTTAGATGCAGTAAAGTAAATGAGTTGACGTAATATTTAATAAACAGAGGATCATCTTTTTACGTTTATCATGCAAAATAAAAATAACTCTTTTTTTTGTAAGACATAAAACCATGCTTGTCCAGGTTAAGTACATAGCGTCTTTATCAGGTTGATACCCTTTAATGTATGCTTTATCTTAAGAAGAGAGAAAAAAAAAGCCAGCCAAAGAATGGTGCGAGTAAACGCTTTTTGCGTTTTGATCAGTAACCCTTGCAGGTTTGAAAAATCTGTTTTCCTTAGTATCTTTCTGAAATAGAAACGTCAATAATTTTCATCAATAAAAGACTTTGCCTGAGCGATGTATCACGTAATTAAGAAGTCTTGACCAAGCAATTGGAACTTGTCAAGAAGAATCTGCTTATACCAAATTTTTACAAACATTTAGCTTCTTGTAAGTTATCATTCACTTTATTCTATAAGTGTATTCTAATTACATGCTTTTCTTTATAGACTTCACAGCTTTGAAAACTGGAGCAAGAAGCCTAAAGACTCTGAAGCAGAAAAGGTACGCAAAATAAATGAGATTACGATACTTGCTCTTATTTTCAATAAGATGCTTCTTGAAAACAATAGTTAGTTTTTTTTTTTTTTTTTTTTTGCTAAACATGATGAGTAGTGGTCTCAAGGAACATTGCCTCTTCCTCCTCTTTCACTTCTGGCCGTAAAATCGATCTTCTGGTGGCTAACGAAGATGGCGACGAACTTGCTTTCTGCGAGTTCAAAGCCAACAACAACACGACTTTAATACAGCACCAACAAAGCAAGAGCCTCCGGCTCAATCAACAGATCCTGATGAAGATGAAAAGAAGATCACTTAATGAGCAATTGATTTTCTTCAATGGGAAAGGTAAGTAGAAAAAAAAAGTTTATCTCAAATCATGCTCACTTTATCATAGGAAACTTTGGGCGCTTTGTTGTGTTGGAAGAAACTGGAGAAATCTATTGTAGCCGCCCTTCTTCAGCCTTCATTGTATCTCATAACATTCTCCAACTAGATGATGATACAATCAAGGCATTCATCAGTTGGAAGGTAATTGAGTCTGATTTGTTTATCACTTCTAACAGCTGTCTTCACATCATTTAGAAACATTTGTTGCTGGTGAACAAGAAGTTGGTTGCGGCAAGCAACAAGCCAGAGAGAGAAGATGTGGGTATTTACCCCAATACCTGCTTCACAATTGTGAATAAAAAAGAATAACCCTTTTAGCTATCAAACATACTGTACTTTGTTTTTTGTAACCTTTTCTCTTTTTGATCTTTTAATCAAAAATAACATTCATCAATACCAAGTATCAAGGAAAATAGACCAGTTTTTAGAAGATGAAACGTATCAAAAGTTTTTTACTTGAAGGGGAATAGATAACCTGTTCTTACTGTAACAGCTGCTTTTTGTTTTCTTTGAATACAGCTTGATAAAAGTATATGTTGATCATTTGAATAATCAAGAGTTTATTTTAATCGTTTCTTTTCATAGTTAGCACAAGTTGTGCAAAACCTTGTTTAAAGCCAAGAGAAGACTCTCTTGAAGATGGTTCTCCTTGTAACAGGTCTTCATGAGCGTATTCATTTATAGGTAAAACCGGTAAATTATTCAGCCCATCTTCACTACTATAACCAGATAATAATGGTTGACATGCTGGTAATTTCTCTTTTGGTCTAGGAATAGGATCAGTCGGCTGATAAGGAGCAGAAAACAAAGCCGAGATACGGTCTTGCTCGTCTATCCAATGTGCACAACACAATCGTTCATCCAAAGCAATCCATTGTCTACCTGATCTTTGAACAAACCGTCCTCTCGTGACAAAACTATCAAAGTAAGGCCCAGAACAAAACGAACATGTCTGCTGTCGACTGAAATAGTCTGATAAATGACTAGGGTATGGTATTTGATATTTGACGATTTGCCGTGCACATATCTCTACAAGACGAGGTGGATCATGGGCTCGTGTATGCATGAATTCTGTCTTGAATGAACATCCTTCTACTGTGAGTTTTCGAAGTGATTTGAGGGTGGCTATTTCAGCTGGTATAGAACAAAGTGGGTTATGGGATACGTTGAGTGTGATCATGCCTTTCAGTTTAGCAATTTCTCGAGGTAGATGTGTAAACTGGTTATGGTTCAAGATAAGCACAATCAGACTCGGTAAGCTGCCAATGCCTTGGGGTAGTGTGCTTAATTTGTTATGACTCACATTGAGTGCTTTGAGTTTAGGCAATATGGTGATACTGTCTGGAAGGTATTCTAGCTGGTTTTTAGATGCATTTAATACACGTAGGTTCACAAGTTGTCCTAGTGTTTCAGGTAGATATATCAATTGGTTTTTTGACCTATGGACCTAGTCAATGGAAGAGGCATAGATGGCATGGACTTACAAATCCAACTTGGTCAAGTTGTTCAAATGACCTATGCTTGAACTCAACTTGAACAACGATTTATTAGATACATCTATCACCAATGAAGATACAAGTCGATTTTTCGGATTGATTTCACCAATCGTTAATTTTGACCAGCCTTCCTCATCCTTCAAGGTGTCTGTGTCACCCTCTTCCTCATCGTGTTTGATATAATGAATCATGTCTGGATAATATGTCTTGTCAATGTAATCCAGATCATGAACAAGGTTTTGATGTAATGGGCAATTTGCATTGATTTGTTTTGAACAATGATGGCAAGAAAGTTCAAGTTGATATAGATGAGGATGATCTAATACAACATCATGGCTAATTTCTAGTGTATTTTCCTCTTCTTGTTCTTGTTGTTGATTTATATAGCCAAATATGATGGGTATATCTGATTTACTTGCATGTTGGCCCATCTTATGTTGAAGGAAAAAAAATAAAAAATAAAAAATAAAAAGATAAAAAAAACAGACAAAAAAAACAAAGCATCACTTTTGTGATACTGTAGAGTTACACAATAAAAGCTTGGGTTGCTGCAACGACTTCCTGCTGTATTTATTATTAGAGACAAGACTTGAATTCAGTCACAGTACGCTGAAGTTGACGGTTTTGAGCTAATATAAAAGTGAATAAAGAGAAAAGAAAAAGATGATATTCTTTACCTAACACAGGTAGAATTTGATTCAACAAATCCCTTTTTAATAAAGTGCCCTATAAAAAATATAAGTTTCGTAATTGAAGATCAATCAACCATACCATGATTTTTGGTTCCCATTCAACAAGCTCTGAAGATCTAAATCAATGTCAACCAAAGTATCAATCAACAGCCTGAATTCA
Source organism: Gilbertella persicaria (assembly GCF_025201335.1). NCBI lineage: Eukaryota > Fungi > Mucoromycota > Mucoromycetes > Mucorales > Choanephoraceae > Gilbertella > Gilbertella persicaria. The sequence continues at coordinate 414,301 of NW_026251979.1, read as the reverse complement.
CACTTACATAAAAGGTGGACCAAGCAGCCATTGACATAATTCTTTCACTTTTTCTGTTGCATTTTCCTCTGATAGTTTTCGAGCATAATACATCATCCAATCAACATATTCATGAGGTGAATTTAACAAGGCAGCCACAGCCAATTGTGTCTACATCTAAATAAATTGCTAAACATTTTCTTGTTCACTTACTTCAATATGGCTGATTGTAATCACTGCTGTTGTACTTTGATCTGCATTGGCTATATCCAGAATCAATTGAGCTGTAGGATCTACGCCTGTCATGATCATCTTTGACGCTAACCAACCCAATGGATGTGTACTATGAATACCAGAACCCCAAAATTCAGACACAATGTACCAAGCATCACTGATACGCAGCCAAACCTTCATATCAAGATGGTACACAAATGCCTGCTGTAGACTTGTGATTAAGATAGGCAGTCCATTCTTCTGAATCTGAATATCGCGGATACGAGGTGCTTTATGTACTTGATCTGATAACTGTGCAATCTGTAAGATGGGTCCAATGGAAATACCATCCAATACACTTTTGAAATGAAGTATGTCCCAGGTATACAACAAGCCTGTTGCTGTTAAACATACAAGCCACTGCGAACTCGATTGAAGTATCACTGCTGTACTTTCCATTATGATGGGTGGTAAAAGACGTCGACCTACAGGTGAATAGACATGAATCGAACCATCTTCACAACTCGCCACAGAGAAATGAGGGTTGCCTGTCATCAACAGGACAGGGCTCGACACATAATCCACCCATATCACTACACCTCCTCTTGTTGTGACTATTTTAGTTCGGTTGTGTTCATTGTTGCGACATTCCATCACGACAGTAGGATCATCAGGCTTTAATTTAGTCGTCAAGACAGATTGGATTTTGGGTAAGCCCATTTTGATTTGACTTTTAAGGACTGTAGGTGGCACAACAGCTGAATCAAGCCATTCAGGTCGAGTACGAGTACGATGACCATGGATTTCATTGTCTTCTTCTGTTGATTTACGTTTATGGCCCATGATAGTACTGGCAACACCTACTGAAGAAGAAGAAGCGGGTATGGAGACAGGATCATCGTAAATAGGGTTTACATCTGGCTGTCTTTGTACAGGTGGGGCTACTGTCTTTGCTGTTGTGGTAGTCGTGCTTAACATCATGGGTTGAATACGCTTTTTACCGTTCTTTGCAATCGTTACTTTTTGTTGTTCTAGTACGACTGAAGGTGGTTCTGGTTTCGAAGGCGGATTCGCAGGTTCTGCTTCTATCATGCGTGTATCGGTATCAAACGATACCATACTTGAATTGCCCGTCATTAATTCAGCAATGCGTTTTGAAGAAGACGCTTTAGCCACAATGGCATGGTCTTCTTCGAGTTCTAGTTGAACAGGTGTCTCTGGTAACTGTGTGTGTTTTCTGCCATACCCGTATTTCGATAGTTCTTTCTCAATCGCTTCATCTGCTGCCATATCTTGCAATTCTGCTTCCAGTTGTAAACAAGCCACTGTACCATCTTGTGAACAGGCAAACAAGCTCTTTCCATCCGGTGTCCAAGCAATATCGTATACATTATTATCAAAGATATCTGTGGCTACACAAACCGGTCGATTGAATTTCGTGACCCAGATAGAGATGCTTCTGTCTTGACTTCCCAAGGCACATACAGTCGCCAATGATTTCTCTTCTGTATCTTCCTTGTCTTTAAAATAAAATAGTTTAGGATTAAATGCAGCGACTTCGACGGGTAATTGATGGCCTACAAGAGAGACATCGGCATTCCAATGGTCTCGGTTGATGATGGCAGCAATACACTGAATTCCATTCACAGCATTGGCAGCAGCAACATGAGCACCATCAGGGGACCAACTAATAATAAAGCATATAAGCAATCACTTATAGCTTATTCTCACTTGCCTTAGTCTTCTAAATAATGTTGTGCCTGGTGCATTCACAAAGGGTTGGATCAAGTCTGTTTCTAATCCCCAATCAGAAGTTCGCCATACTTTGACCATTTTATCATCCGACTAATCTTATGAATTTGACACATCCTTGATGCTGTCTTACCTGTGAAGCAAGAAACTTGCCTGCTGGATCCCATGTTACTCCCTTAACAAACCCGCCATGTTGATCAATCTTGGTGACTTGATCTATGGGCATGTTTAATAAGACATACATACAAAAAAAAAATAGATATTGATATTTTACCAAAATTTGATCCATTCCATACAATCACAAATCCATCAACACCACATGAAGCCAAGTATTGATTGTCTTTAGACCAAGCCAAATCTTGTACATCAGATTCATGTCCTCTTAAATACTTGATGGCCCTCCATGTCTCATGATTGACTTCACTACTTCCAAATACTGAACCAATGGCTGCATTTCTGTCTTTTTCCCAAATAATAATCACATTATCATTGTCTGAACCAGAAGCTAAATATCGACCTTCTCGATGAGACCATCGTACACACAAGACAGCACCTAAATAATCCATCAATACTTGTCTTTTTTTTTTTTTTTTTTTTTTTTTTTTTTTACCATTATGCATTGTCATGGTACAGAGTAATTTATGACAATTGGGGTCTTGTTCGGCTTTTTCATCAAAAATAGGGTCTGTATTCCATATTTTGACATTACCATCTAGTATGGGGTTAGAGTGATAAAGAAGAAGAGCTGTTTACCTAAACTTCCAGTAGCAAGTCGTTTGCCATCAGGATGAACATCTACTGAATAAATACAAGGCTTCTTATTTCTAGCATCTTGAGTACGGTCTATTTTGAATATGAGTTTAGAAATAGAATGAATAAAGCCAAACCTCCATGAGAAACCCAGTCTGGTTTAATAATAATCATGACACAAGCACAATACGCGTTTGTATTGTTAATACAAAGAAAGGAAAAGAAGAATCTCTTTATTCACAGAAAAAAAAACCAAAAAAAATATTGAATGTGACTGTATCTCCAACAGAGAAAAGGCACAAGTAAGGGTAAATGGATGGTCTAAGAGAGAAAGAGAGAGAGGGTTTAAATACATGAAAAAAATAAAAAATAAAAATAAAAAAAGAGAGAGAAAAGAGAGGAAAATAGATAAAAATCATGGATTTCCTTATTAAGAAGACGTGTTCCTGAACCTTTTTATTTTGTTGGTTTTCTTTTGAGTTTCGTTTGTGTCTTTTTGTCTTTTTTTACTTCTTCATCAAACTCATTTCTTGCTTAAAATGAGCGCTATCAAGATCAAAATTTTTGATTTGATTTTAACAATAGTATTTTTTTTTATTTAAATATGGCATTAAAAAAAAGCAATTCAAGAGACATTCTGAATTTTTCAGGTCTGTTGTCTATTCAAGACACAATAATAACAATGCAGTACACATAGTTTAATAAGATAAAGAAAGGAAAAGTAAAGAAGTATCGTCACTGTCAAAAATAAAATAAAATCATATTTTAATGTCCGGTTCGTTTTTTCCTTTTTTGGATTCTTCTTTTTCTCTGTAATTCAACCTATCTTTAGTGAAGGGATTGAAATGCTTATTATTCCTAAAAAAAGAGAGAGAGAGAGAGAGAGAAAGAAAGAAAACATATGTATATATATGATTCATTCAAGACAAGCATACATAGAGGGTGATTGCATTCATGGCCAATCAACAACAAACACACAGATGTATATTAATTTATTCTCAGCATATGTCTTTTTCTTTATGCCTTTACTTAAAACAATACTCTCCTTCACAGTTGCTTTTCAACTTGTAGCACTTTCTTTACAGTCTCAATATATCCAGGACGATTTATTGGCCTTTCCTCGTTACAATGTTGTCTTGACCCATGATAAAGTGTCTTCTTCCCATCTAGCACAGACCAATGTAGAGGCAAGTAAAGAACTTTTCGCCAACTAAACTGACAGTATACCTAGGTTGCTTCAAACAGTATTGTCATGATCTCTTCTTTAGGGCAACCCTTTTCATGCCTTATTCCTGATGTTCAGGTAGAACAAGAACGCTTAGCAAGAGAAAGACAAGAAGCAAGACAAGAAACAGCACAAGAACAGCAAGAGACGATTGCAAGAGGACTCAAACTATTAGAACCTCTGGAAGCCAACTGCATTCGTTTCTTTACTAGTGTAAGTCTATTCTCCTATAAAGGGATTTTGATTGATGATCCATAGTCGCATCAATACTGGGCTTATGAATACTGTCATCAACAATACGTACGTCAATTTCATGTGGAGCGTACTCATGATGGCAAAGTAGAAAAAGAACAAGAAACAGCTTCTTTTTATTTAGGTCATTACCCAGCTCAACCTGATCAGTCATCAGCCCCTACTGAACTTAAAAGTAAAGGTGATCAACGGTATTTAGTACAGACATGGAAAGACGGGTCTGAATGTGATTTAACAGAAAGACCTCGTACCATTGAAGTACAGGTAAAATCACAAATCCATCTTTCGTTATCTCACACTTGAAGCATAGTATCACTGTGATGTACAAGGTCAAGATCATGTCTCTAGTTTTGTTGAGTTATCTACTTGTCATTACCAGATTGTGATATCTACACCTCGTCTATGTGAAGAAATGAGTTTATCTCGTCGTCATCATACTGAACCTCATCAGATTACGTGTCGACCTATTGTCTCTGAGCATTTGCTTGAGCAGGACAAACAAAAACAAGAGCAAGAGAAATTAACAGTAGAACAACAAAAGGAAAGTGAAGTGCTTCCTCTTAAAGAAGAAGAAAAAGAAGAGGATTTATTAAGCATGATATCAGATCTCAAACAACAAGTCAATCAATTAAAACAACAATTGGATCAAACAAAGCCTGAAGTTGCTTATTTCACGGTAGACGACAAGGGCAATATTATTCCTGGCGTTGAATTAAGTCAATGGATCGGTCTTAAAGAACCCAAGCCAAAAGAAACAAAAGCACAAGAACAACATCAGAATCGACAAGCATACCATCAACATTACCTTGCTGTAGAATAAAAAGGAAAAGATTCAATGACCGCATCTATCTTTTTTTTTTTGTCTTTTTTTTTTTTTTTTTGTATTTCGAGTATGGGTGCTTCACAGTCTACAGTAAAAGAACCTGTTATTTTCTATAATCCCAATGTTCCTCTTCAGGTATAAAATCAATAGACTTATGTGTGTTTTTAATACTTGCTATTAGTTCTCTCATAGTTTAGTCGGGTCGATTGAGAAGAAGGCTGAACAAACAGCCGAAAAGATGGAAGCGCGTCATGTCGAATCAGTTGTGCGTCAACGTGTTGCTGAAGAATTAGAAAAGATACAACAAACACAAGCAGAATTAAAAGAATCTATTTATGTTGACTTGACTCAAACCAAGGCTGAAAAAGAAGTGGAAAGTGAGCCTATTACTCAAATGATTTCCAGGTAAGAGAAAGAGTAAAAAAAAAAAGTCTTTTTTTTATGTATCCTTAATGGCTGTTTAGACCCATGGCCAAACAGGTGCCTGAAAATATCAAGAAATACCAAGACGAATTGATGGCTTGTTACAAGTAAGTGGTTTATGGTTATCTAGATGAAATTCACACTCTATACAGTCAAAACAAGGACAAATCACTCAATTGCTGGAAGCAAGTAGCTGATTTCAAACAAGCAGTTGTTGAAGAACAAACTAAGCTTGTTTCTTCAATGTAACATAATAATAAACATCCATGTTATCAGGACAACAAAAAAAGACAGTCGTTCATGTGGCTTGTTCAAACTATAAAAAGACGAGTTAAATTCAGAAATTGTTTTTTTTCTTTGCATTTAACACCTACCTCTATCCTGTGGTCTTTCTTTTTATTCTATTCTATAGATTGTGCCCTTCGGGAAAGGTAGGATAGATTGACTTTTGGTTCGTACTATCCTGTTTGTAGAGAATATGCATGTATTCTTACTGTGGTAGTGAATCTATATATGTTAACAAAAATAAAAAAGAAAATGAAAAATATATATGTACTTTTTTTTTTTTATTTAATACAACCATTCATTATATGCTTTTAATAAAGTACGTTGATTGGTGCCTCTTCCTCCTTGAACATCTCTTTCCATCACAAAGATAGCATCTTGTACAGTCACTTTTCTTTCCTGTGTTTGGGATTTGAGTGGCTTTTTAGATCGATTTGAATACCATCCCATTTCCATGGGTTCATCGTCTTGTTCGTCTTCTTGTTGTTGAGGGTCTAAATCTAAGGCAGCTTGTCTTTCTACTTGTTCAATAGCTTCTAATTGTAACTTAACATTTTGTTTCACTTGAATCTTGAATAAAGGATGGCCTTCAGGTGTCATGGGTGGTTTTTTAAAAGGATTAAATTCGCGGTGTTTAGAAGCAGCCACCATAGCTTCTAATACAGTTCGAATACGATCTTGTGTGGCCAATGCCATATAAGACACAAAATCACTATCAATCTCTGTAACATCAACACATTTGGCTATATACGATCATTAGCCATATATATATATAGACACACACATACACAGAAAATTACATACGATACTTACCACAATTTAGAATTTTAGCACGTAATAAATCAGGATTCATGAAATCCTGTGCTTTGGATCGATCCATGCCATCTGGTAATAGATGTTGAATGCCTTCTTCTTCACGCATAAAATGTTCTGCTTCTTCTTTCAAATCAACACCTGCATATCCCATAACATCTGTCAGCGTATCATAATCAATACGACTATCTCCAGCATTGCTTGTTGTTGTTGTTGTCATTGTTGTCTGTGCTGTATTGGATGCAATAGGTATAGGAGGAGCAGAAGCGGATTTACTAGTAGTAAAAATGAGTAAACACAGGGTTAGATTAGGAGAGACATACTTGGGAGTAGTTAAATTGGTTTTTGTAGGTACTTGTAATGGTGTATTTGGTGTCTTGAAGACAGTGGGTTGAACAATTTGAACAGAAGGAGAAGAAGAAGAAGGTGGTGGTGGTGATTGTACTTTAGGCTTTGATTTTGTTTTCGCTTGTTGTTGTTGTTGTTGTTGTTGTTGTTGTTGTTGTTGTTGTTGTTGTTGCTTTTGAAGCATTTGCATTTGATGTTGTTGTTGAAGTTGCATTTGTAGTTGCTGTAGTTGCTGTTGCTGTTGTTGTGGTATATGTTCTGTCTTGGCTCTTTTCAATTGAGGTATACTGTTTTACATTGTTTAAATCCATGTAGATTCCAAAATAACTTACATCATGCTAGACATAGACCTTTGTGCGTCCTCATTTCGTAACTGTTGGCTAGATAGTGTTCTTTTTCGAGTCTCTTCTTCATTGGTTTTCATATGCACTGGTTTGTTTTTTAAGTCTTCTAACTGTTGATATTCTTGTTGTCCTAACAATGTCTTTGCTTTTGATAAAAACTGCTGTGCAGATACTTGGTTGGTTTGTAATTCCCTAAACAATTGGATAAACTTGTCTTTTCTTTCAGGTGGTAACTGAGCTGTGATGTTATCCAACAACGTAGTAGAAGCTAGTCATATGTCAATAAGGGCTGTGTGTGTATATGTGTATCTTGGGATGAATTTACCTGTTTGGTTCAACGTCGTTGGCACATGCAATGAAGACATGGCAGGTGAAGAAGTTGAAACAGGGGAATTCATGTTTGTTTGAAGAGAACTAGTGGGATTCTCCTTTTGCTGTTGCATGAATGGTTGTTGTTGCCACATCAAATCACCTTGAAGAATCGACGCGTCTGTATTGCTGCTTTGAACAGATAATAGATCGTCTGTTTCGTTGTTATTAAACAAGTCTTGTAACTCAGCAGGCAAGTGAGCATAAGAAGGCATAATATGCTGCTCGTTGCTGTTATTGCTTAGTGTTTGTACAATAGATTGAAATGAAGAGTCATTGACATCATGATTATTGCTTAGTATATCATTCAATGAAAAGTTGAGATCTTGATGTGTTAACTGTTGTGGTTGAGAAGACGAAGGAGGGTTGGAATTGCTCGAGCCATCACCGTCTACTGACATGTTGTTTTCTATATAAAAAGAGAAAGATAGAAATGGTGCATTTCAAACAGAAAAAAAAAAAATAATAGAAAAACACGCGGTGTTTAAAAGGCATCTGATTCTCATCCATGGGTCAAGAGATATCAAACGAATGATTCTTTAAGAAAAAAAAAAGGAGCAGCTACTCTGTCAGCAGGCCAACGACTCATAAAGAAAAGATACAATGAAGACTATACAGTTCCCCCTCCTTTTTTTTTTGAAGCCTTTTATTCTTTTGTAAAGAGGTAAATAATGTATTGAATTCTAGAAATTAAGTAGAACATGAATTATTGTACTTTTCACCTTTGAAGCATATATCTACCTAATGTCTCTGCTACATAGATAAGACGTGTAATACCAGACTGCTTATTCAGATAAAACACTTTATTAAAAAGATCCTTAATCTGCCTGAATAGAAGAAAAAAAAAGGAAACGTTCTGTTTTTATGAAGAATGTCGAAATATCAAGAAGCTTTTTGATGCATAATATATGGAACATAGCCTTTAAAACATGCATTGAGGTTGCTTTGAACCACCATATACTCACAACTCTAGCTTAATTATTCGTTATTTCCAAAATAAGGGTGCATTCAGCATAAAAGATCTATGATGTAATGAAATTAATCAATAATCAATAATTATCTATACACCTAATTCAAGACATTTCTTTCTGATTGTTGCATGGCTCTATGAACTATTATGTCGATTCAGATTCATGTGTATATTATTTGTTTTGCTATTTCAACCCATTTTTTCATACTTTTATTTGTTTATCATTTTCCCTGTCGTAAGATTTAAACCTATATGAATTTTTCATAATACTTTTTTTTGTTCTTATGAGCAAAATCGTGGATTTGGCACAGAAAGGCTTTTATGTGAATTTCTAATGAAACGAGCATTTTTCGAAAAGCACCTTTGTTACTTCAATCAAACATAAAGTCAAATCAGAGAGTATTTTATTATTTTATTTGCCAGACTTATATTTTTGATAGAGTTGTTAGTAAATCGTCCATTATTTTTGACATTAAAACAGTTTCTCAGAAGTTCCATATATATCCACAGTTTTTGTACCATTCAAGGTTTTGGTGGTTTGTAAGCTGATTTTTTCTGCTTCTTTATGGTTATGCTCTGCTTTGGCTGGTGAAAAGAAAATATTGGTGTTTAAAGTACCAGATCCTCCATTTGTATGGTCTTCATGAATGTTCATATTCAAGACTATTCTCTTTGAGCTCAAAAGTGCCGTGTATTATAGTATGTCTTACTCGCAAATACTCTTTATATCATATGATGTAGAACTAAGAATCAGTTTGATGATCAATATCTACTAAAAAGGGCCTCTTTTCTATCATTTACAGTATATTATCAACTTTAATTGCTTTTTTGAAGGCAATACTCAAATGAAGCCAATTTTTTCATCTTAGTAAACTTGTTTTCTTTTTTTTTTGGAAGTACCTAGACATGATCTCACCTCACACTGATTGGATCAGACCTACATTAGGTCCCCCATAGGTCAAAAAATGTATTTCACAAAACAACCAAACCAATGGTGCATTCGATTTCTGGACTCCAAAGAACATGTTCTAAATAAAAAAAATGGGCTGTTTTGATAATCTACTTGTTGAGCAATGGTCCATCAAAGAATGGCTTGTTTAAGCTGTGTTTTGAGCGTTTTTGCTCTAGATACTATATATAAATTGCGAGTAATGGGTCTTTCTAAAGCATTTTATGTTATTTTGAGAGTCAAAGAACATACAAAAATAAAAATAAAGGCATTCTTTGCTGTAAGTGTGAGGGCAAATGGACATACCAGATGGCAGTGTGCAGAGATTGAATTGGAAGGCAACCCCAATTCTCTATCCCATCGCATCAAAAATCGGGCTTTTGCTGAGAACTAAAGACGCGGTTATTGGGCTTTGGTGCAGTGACAAAAGTTGTAAATTTTTGCTTTCTGAGTCTATTAATACAGAAAACACAACAACTTTGCTGCTAAAATGTTGAGTAAACAGGCAAAAATGTCTATAAGGTTTTTCACTCTTATTGTACTACTTTTATAATACAACTGGCAAGAAAACACATTCATCAAAAACTAGAGCGTTTAACGCACATTTTTAGTATTTAACCTTGTCAATAACTCTATTTTTCATTCTACAGCATCAAAAAGAAGGTCTTTTTTTTTTTAAATGTGTTTATTGATTGAGCCGCGTACACTAAGAGTAATAGTCAAAGTGAAGAGGCGGGTGCAATTAAAATGAAAGTTAATAAAATAAAACGAAACATACTAAACAAAATAAACTAAACTAAAATAAATATATAGAAAGAAAAAAAAAGTTACATGATTGAATGGCATTGATCCTCTTCAATGGTCTGACGAACATTGAGTCAGATGCTTGTTAATATGGCCGTGAGTACAATGGGGGTCTTGCCAAAGATAAATCTCATATGAGCAAGCCAGATTTGTGAAAGAGTAATTATGAGGATTCTGTATGGTTTGATTCCTTTCCGTTGGCAGTACCAGATGTACGAGAAGTCCAGGGACAGAAGAGCCTCTTTGATATCAGATATTGAGGTGGTAGAAAAAGAAGATCCAAAGTTATTAAACGAGTTTTTTTTTCATGACCAATACCCTTTGGTCGAATGGTCATTTTGGTCATTTTTCACAAGTCGCCTTTTTTGGTCCAAATCAACTCCAAATGTACCCTATATGTTAGCAAACATTGCCTTTATATGGTGAAGTAGCCCTGTATATTTTTCTGTTCTTTTGATGAGTTCAATCTTACTGTTGATTAAATCAATAATTCAAGAGAGAGAGTGTGTGTTTTTTTTAGACGAGTAGACGTATATATCAAGGAATAGGATATCCTTTGTATGACTTGATGAATTCAGTGCCTTCTTGAGGTTATGAAGGACCAAACCACCATATGTATAAACATTCTTTTGTTTATTGCTGCATGTTTTTTTTGAGTTATTTCTGTCTATTATTTTTGCTTTGACTATTGTGTCCATTAGAGTTTAAATTTTAAAGCAATGCTCAAATTAACTCGACATTTTTGCCTCGTTAAACTTGATTTCTTTTCGTCAGAAATCCACTTTTTCTCGATTTTTTAGACCTTGCCTGAATGTCAAAGGTGCTTGGTTGAACTTTTTTTTTTTTTTTTTTTTTTTTTTTTTTTTTTTAGATTTGGTGATGATTGCCAAACGAATGGCATTAAGCACACAATGCATATTGGATCATGGAGAATAAAAATGAAAGCTACAAACAATGACAGATCATGCCATTTTTGTCTTTTTCAATAAATCTTGCCTTACTTTGTTAGTTTGCATGCAAATGAATGACAATACTAGTAATCTTATAATAGAACAAATTTCTTTAGGCTTTTTGGACAGATAATGTCCAAGAAGAGATAAGCTCAGATCGAAGAAACATGTTATTCTAGAAGCATACATCTACAGATCTTATTTTTCTCGCTCTCTGTATTATCAAATAAGCAGACAAGAACCCTGGAGAAAAACCCTTAGCGTGTGAAAAGTAAAACGATCACTGTCGGAGCTTATGCAATAAAGTGTATAAAGGACCCTGTTAAACCGCCTTTTTTCTTTCTCTCTCTTTTTCTCTTTCGAACAAAAAAAATGATTACTGATATTAACAATGTCCCTATTGAACAAGCCATCAAGGAAAACGGGTTTGTTATCGTTGACAATTTGATTCCTCAAGACATGTTTATTCGCCTCAAAGAAGCTTGTGATCGTGTCGTCAATCGCGCTCGTAAAGGGGACTGGAAATACAGGTACGGTTAATTTCTTGCTCCGCCTAGACATGAATTTATATTTTTAGACGCCTTGTGGGTACTCAGTTCCCTCCATGGACTGAAGGCACTGATGTATGGGGTGTCCAACACATGATTCATCCCGACCTTAAGGAACCTGTTTTTGCTGAATGGTATGGGTCTCCAAAGTTGTTAGAGGCTGTGCAACAGTTATTGAACACAAAACATGATGATCTTCAGTTAGGTAAGCTCTTCTGTAAGTGATTATAATAACACTCGATAGAATTGTTTAATCTCTTGATCAATCCTCAAGATTCTGATTTCGATTTGACATGGCATCGTGATGCTATTAAGGCTGAAGCTTCGGAAGAAGAAGAGAAAGAGAAGCTCACTATTCCTCATTATGGTACTCAATGGAATACGTAAGTAAATAATTCTATGCTCTCATAAACTCAATGACACAGTGCACTTTATGACGATGCTTGTCTTTATGTTGTTCCCAACTCTCACCGCCGTGTCCGAACTGAAGCTGAGCGAGACATTACCATTCATGATCCTAAAAGCAACAAGATGCCCGGTCAATTGAAAGTGGAACTCAAACCTGGACAAACTGTGTTTTATGATAACAATATCCTCCATCGTGCTTCTTATGTTTCTTCACAAAAGCGTGCCACTTTGCATGCCTCTATGGGTACCATTGAAGGTGGCCATTACCGTGCTTCCTGTATTCTTCAACACGGCCTTGGTTGGATGAAGACAGAAGAATTCAGAAGCACATTGCCTAAATCATTAGACAAACCTTATGCTAATCTTTTAGCTATGGCCAATAAGGCAGGCATGTCTGATTTGGAAGCTAAACCAATTCACTGAAAATAAATAAACTCCCCTTTCTTTTCTTTTTTCTTGACATGATGCTTAATTTAGTAATACACTGGAACAGACTTTATTTGTTCATAAAAAAATGAGCTGATGATGGTGATTTGTTAAAGGAGTGCTTGAGAAAAGAATTCTAATTGGTGTAACCACGCAACCTGCAAGAAAAAACAAACAATCGAAAATGATAAAGACAGAGCTACTGTTTATAGAAAATGGCGGAAAGAAAAGTGAAAGAAAAACGGATACCAAGAAGAAGAAAAAAGAGTATTCTTAAATCAAACAAAAGAACAGGAAATACACTAAAAATAAGACTTAACGGTTTATAAAAAAAAGAGAAGCAAAAAGAAAAATAAGGAGAAAGGGATGAAAGATATTAAATAGATACAAATGTGTGTTATTCTCTTTCTTTCTTCTATTTCTCTCTCTTTTTTTTTTCTAGTGTAGATATAATTATTATGGATACTCCCGGAAGTACCTTTAGATTATTGCAACCAGACAGTTCCGAATTGGCTGCTAAGATTGTCTCGCTTCTCTCTTTTTCATTGTTATCCACCCTTTTTGGAATTAAGACGTATAATGTTCATTTCAGATACTTGACATATTCACGATGGTTGGTCCTTGCACTTTATGTTCTTTCATGGACTTTTACTATCACCAGTATGTTGCTGATGACAACCAACAATAGTATGCAAGTTCTTTTTTTTTCTTCATTTTGACATTTGTGCCTAGATAATTACATTTCATGCTTTTTATCTATCATGGTGTGTGACATTTTTTATGCTGGCACTAAAATTACAATTTATGCATGGTAATAAGATCAAGTAACAAAATAATAAACTCATGTTATGATAGGTTAATAGAGAAAATATATGTTGTCTCTTCAATTAGACAGACAAGGTGGCGTTCTAAAGCCTACCGTTTTCACGCATGCCTCATGTTGCCTTATATCGCTATTTTTACATTAATGGTAACCAGCAGCTTTCTAGTCTCTCCCTCCCTCTCCCTCTTTCTCTGGATTGACCTGATTTTATATAGTTAGTTTTTCATACAGCAGAAATTGAAGAAAGTGGTGTGTGTATCATTGGATTACAAAATGTTGCCTCTCTTCCGCTTTTGGTAAGTTTTGATTTTCTCAAACAATTGACTCATGTTTACTAGATTTACGATTTTGTAAGTTTAATTTTCATAAATTGTATATTCACTGCCCCAAGTCGATCAATTTGTACATGACTATTTTCTTCATTCGTCCTCTTGCCAAGTTAGGATCAAGTGCTAAGATTGGCTGGAGGGCTTCTAGATTGAATGAGGTCGCTTTACGTACTTTGATGGCTTCTCTAGTCTGTCTTATTGTCTCGTTTGCGAATATCTTTGCACTTATCATGTTCAAAGGACGGGAACGAGGTCTTGTTTGTCTGACTTGTTGTACTGTTGATGTTACTATTAACGTCATTACTGTGCATTGGGTAAGACACAGCCTTGTTTTTTTTTGTATGTCACTGATGTTTGTTAGGTAACTTCACAAACACCAGGAAAACGCATGAAAGACACAGGTGTTGATGTATCCTCACATCACCAACCCGATACAAATGAAGAAGAACATGTATTTCACAGCAATCATAGCGATATCGACTTACGAGTAGCACAACAAATCAACAGAATGGTGGATGAAAACCTGTATGGTTTCACAACTACCAATTTCCATCATTTTGATAGCGATTTCAAAGCTGCACCTCCTTATTCGCCTCCTACTAACAACAAGAAAGAAGCTGATGTGAGACCCAATGATGACCAAGCCTCAGCAGACAGTCATTTCTGTAACTCATCTATTCATGAATCACAATGTAGTCGAAAATCACTTACAAAACAATCATAATGTACTTTTATTAAACTTTGTATTGCGGCACACTAAAATTTTTATGTGTCTGAGTGACGTCCTTTTTTTTTTTCTTTTACTCTTTTCTTTCTTTTCTCTTGTAGCATGACAGAAATACCCCATTATTTTTATGCGTTATTTAAATCAGTACAGAGTCTAGAAGACTATCTAAAAACTAAATTTGATTTTTTGTCTCTAACAGACCAAGACGCCTCCCTTATCTCTGAGCTTTCAAGACAAACGCTGATCGTTGATCCTGTCTTTTTAGAGACACCTATAGACACTTGTCAACTAAACACAGAATTGAGTGATATAGACCAAGTAAAAAAAAAAAAAAAAAAAAAAAAAAAAAAGAATTGAGAAAATATGGCTTACACACATTAGGTGTTGCATGAATTAGTCTTATTTATACTTTCTGATTGGAATATACAAAATGCTTTGGCTACAGGCTATCGATTGGTAAGAGAAACAAAAAAAGACACTTTGTTGATTTGATAGAGAAACATGAGATCCAACTGTACTGTGGAAGCCAAGTTTGAGAATACACCTGTGCATGAAATCAAGTCTGATCAGGCTTGGATTGCTTTGTTTCACAGGTAAATGTGGATGTTTCCTATTCATAACTTATACAGTGTAGTATTCAACATCTCGCTTTTTATGATATTTTTTTAAACCATGTCATACTAAAGCGATTACCCAATGGGTCTTATTATCAGTTAGCAGGTAACTTGAATGATTCATAAAAGCATTTATTGATACATGTCAAGGGCCACTCTTGTTTGGAAAACACAATCGAAAAGAAGGCCAGGCTGTACCTACAAAAAAGAAAAGAAAACTGAACGATTATTTCTCTACTTTTTTATCAGATATTGGTTCAAATGCAAGCCATTTGTCTCATTATTTAGATAGCTTATTGTATTCAAAAAAGAGGCCTTTAGAATTGCCTAAATTATCAAGACGCCAAAGGCGAAAACTCAAAAGCAACAAACGTTCAGAACCAGCAAAACAAAAAAGACCAGTAGAAACCATTGATCGCGCAAGCTTGTTTTATTGTGCTAATTATGTGATTCCCAATACAGATAAAGTCATGATGCGATTACCTAAAGATCGTATGTATATGCATCCTTGGCTTACAGGACTCAATTCTGAGTAGATATCTTGCAAAAATTAACGGCTGAGCGATATGATTTTATTGAATATTGTCTATCCAAATTGTTTCCAAAAGAATTTACCAAAGAACCAAAGCGGGTATACCTGTCAAAAGATAAGTTTGGATGATGATACTAATGATAAGCGTCTAGATCAAGTTTTTAAAGCGATTCCATGGCTTGAAAAAGATAATGCAAAGTATCTTTGAAAGACATAATGCCATTTATTTTGAACATGTATTGAATAAACGATGTCCCAAAAAGGTAAAAGTGACAACGAACAACTATTTTTTTTTCTTTTTGGTCATAAAGTCTCTCTAGGAACTCAAAAAGGATGTCTCTTTGGCTGCTACTAGTTATTCAGAAGTAAAATAGTATATGAGTCAAGCAAAAGGGATTAACCATTGTTCTAGGTCTTTGAACTCTTAAAAGAAATGATGCGTAGAACATTTCCTTTAGAATTCTGGGGTTCACAACACAACCTACATGTGGTTTGCAGAGGTATAGATGCTTTGTTCAACGCATAATGACTCAACAACGTTTAGCTTTAAAGCATTTTATATCCAGAAGAAGATTTGAAAAACTTTCCATGACTGAAATCATGCATCAATTCAAGGCAAGTCATACCATAGCTATCCACACATACTTATGCTATCACTAGATCAAAGACTGTCAATGGCTTATTTCCAGCTCAAATACAACAAGACTTGTTCCTTCTGACCTAAAGAAAAGACAGAATATACTAAAACAAGCCTTTTCTTGGTTTTTCAATGACTATATCATGCCTATGATCAGAGTAAGTTCTATGCCGAACATACCACATTTGCATTAACCATGCTCCAGTCTTTCTTTTTTGTGACAGATCATGCTAAATACAACAATATCTCTTTTTATTTTAGGCGAGATGTATGGCAGCACATATCTCAACCTCGTTTATCTTGCTTGATAGAAGAACAATACTTTACTGAAATCAAAGATATTGTATGTATACTCGTTTTCCTTCAATGGCTTCTGCTAAAACAGGATATAGGATGATGTGGCAAGGCTCAACATTGGTGTAGGAAAAGTTCGGTGGATGCCTAAAGATCAAGGTCTTCGTATGATTATCAATATGCGAAATACAGTTCGATATGTAATGTGTTCATACAAAATGCTTCTTTGCTAACCCTTTGAGATAGACGAGGAACAACACTACGGGTGTTTTGGAAAAGAGAAATATCGATGCCAGTCAAATTCTAAGTCCTGTCTTGAATGTCTTAAAGATGGAAAAAGTAAGTTTTGTCGCTATCGTCTGCCACAAATCAATGTATCCATAATAGGAAAGAAAACCAGACATGATGGGTAGTTCTGTGTTTGGTCGTCATCTTTTATATCAACGGTTTAAGGAATACAAGCAAAAAGTGTTTGTGCCAGATGCAAAGTAATCTCCTAACAAACAAATAGCCATTAAGCCATATCATATAGGTTTTATTTTGTCAAGGTCGATATCACAGGTTGTTTTGATTCCATTGATCAAAAGAGACTCTTGAAGATTTTAGACGGTATTCTTGATTCAGTATGTCACTCTGTGTGTGTATGTGTGTCTGTGTCTCATTATTTAGGATGAATACATGCAACGTACTGTATATAATGTTCGCCCTTTTTCAAAAGGGGTAAAGACAAGGCCGTTTGTATCGATTGGCACAAGTGATTATATGTCTCGTCTTGAAGACTATATCATGAGTTTAAAAGGTGTTCGTCCAGGATCTATCTCGGTGGATCAGGTTTGTGTATAGACGCAACAAAATAGGCAAATAACATGTCTCTAGAACATCTACACGACTACAAAAGCAGAACATATTCGAGAACTACTTTATGAAAGTATTTGTTCGAGTACTGTCAAGGTAATAATTCGAACAAAAGAGGCAATATTTTATCAGAGAATAGATAGGTGACAAACATTATAAACGCAATCAAGGCATTCCTCAAGGTTCTTCTCTATCAAGTTTATTATGCAGGCAAGTCAATACGACGATTGTACACAGCTAAATATGTCTTTAGCTTTTTTATGGCTCAATTGGAAAAAGAAAAACTCGCTTTTCTGAAAGAGGATACAGATGGTGTATGTCAAACAAGACCTGTTAATGCAATGACTAACCCAGATTTGAACGGTAGATTCTGTTTACTTATATTGATGATTTTCTGTACATATCTAAGAATCGTAGACATGCTCAGCACTTTCTTGATAAAATGTCTATGGGCATTTTTGATTTTGGACTCTCTGTCAATGAATCAAAGTGTGTTTCTAATCTGAATCAAGAAATAGAAGGTAAGAAAAAAAAAAGACACCTCCCTTTTAGATGTCTATTGACCTTTCTATAGAATTTACTTGGCTTGGTCTTAAATTCAACACAAAGAATTTAGATGTCTACATAGACACTTCACGTAAAAGAAAAGAGCGTATGTTGAATAGATGGCAATGTCAACCATTGACTGTGAATTGATAGATATAGCATCCTCACTGACAGTAGAATATGCCAAACACCCTGCAAAAGCAATCCTGAATAGTACACTCAGGGCTATTAAAATCAATTTTCATGATATCTTGATGGACAGCCAACTCAACTCAAAAGAAGCAGTGAAAAGAAATCTGTACGAAAATTTTTTGTCGGCTGCTGTCAAGATGGAATGCCAAATCAAAGACTTGAGTAAGAGCATTCTTGGTTTTATCAATGAAAAATGCATGTTAGGTAATCATGTCTAACAGCAACAAATCTTACTTACTATCCATGTTAGATATCATGATAGAACTTGGGCGTATCATGATTCCATTGACACCTAGATCCCTTACTCGTTCAGACACACTCTTTCTTTTGTTCCTTGCCTTTTTGAATGCTTTTAGCCCAAGGCAATCTAAATACCCTCATTTGATTCCTTGCCTCAAGTCTATCATCAAGAAGTATCAAAAAGGAACTATTTATTAAATATCTTGTTCTTCTTGTGCTTTTCTAGCATTCTTTCTTTGCTCTAATTTAACTGCTTTTTTCTCTTGTCGTCGACTCATACTGGTGGTACTATAGATCTTTTGATGTTCAAAAAACGCCTCTAAGGCTTCTGGACTCACGTCATCTAATGTGTATTGACCCAGTTTACCTGTCCTATAATGTTTTAAAAAGAATTTGGCAGCCATAGTCAAGTCCATTTGACCTCCTTTTGCTACAGCACCAATACGCTTAGCAACACCTTGTAACAACACATGCACATCATTGGTAGGTTCAGTCAGCTTGAACCAATCCACATACCCATAAGCACCGCATGCGTTCAGTCGATAGAGTAAGTAGTCTGCCATGACTTGTTCGTCCGACAAATGGTCACGAATACCGCCCGTTAAGGCTACTTTGAGACTTTTGACAGGGTCAGCAATATGAGGTACCATCACGCCAGGTGTGTCGACTAAATAGACAGTAGGGTCTTCTAAGACTTTGATGGTGCCAACCACGGTGCGTGTGATACCCGGCTGAGCACCCGTAGCTGCTGCTTTGCCTTTACCCACACCTACACGTCTGAGAGCGTTGATCAAAGAAGATTTACCTACGTTGGGCATACCCACCACCATCAGACTGATCTGAGGAATAGGATGAGCAAGTTCAGCTGCGTGGTTCAAGATCTGTTTCATGCTGGCATCATGCTGACAGCTTGTAAACACAACAGGTGTAGCAGGTGCATGTTTGGCAAATGCTTCGAGAAGAGGTTGTTTGGTTAATGGATCAGCTAAATCAAACTTGTTGTAGACAATCAGACGTGGTCTTTTACCCACGACTTTTTCGAAATTAGGATTGACAGAAGAAAGAGGAATACGTGCATCTCTGACTTCAACCACCAGATCGATGGAATTCAAGCGTTCTGAAATGAGTCGTAAACCTTTGGCCATATGACCAGGAAACCAGTTGATCACTCTATCATATGGAAATGTAGTTCGAGGAATAAAACGATGGGTCATGATCAAAAAGAACAAAAAAAAAAGATCTACATTTTTCTCGAAACAAGCTGTGTGACTTGATATGTACCAAAAAGTGAATCCTCTATTTTTCTCTTTTTCTTTCTTTTCGTTACCATCATGGCAAGTGAAGAACCCAAGCAGGAACAAAACAAAGAAGAAGTGGAAGAAGAAGTTCATTATGCTGGCGAAGAATATGCAGTCAATGACTATGTTCCTCCTGCAGAATATACTGTGCCTAAAGGCTATTACAATGACAATGGTGAATTCATAGAATACTCTGAATACGAATTTGCAGATCCAAACAACCAACTCTACCCTGATCAATATTATTATGGTTATGACTACAACTACCATGATCCTAACAATGCGGCTTATCAGTATGACCAACAACAGCAGTATTATTATGATTACAGTAAAAACACAGCATCCACTAAACAAGCAGAACCCACCATATCAGCCAGTGCAGCTGTCTATACACCACCTACAGCTACTCAAGTTGCAAAGCCCTCGTTCTATCCGCCTATTGCGAACTCAAACAACCCTATTGGACCTGTGACGATAACACGGTCTGGTTATACAGGCGGTATTCACTCAGCCAGCTCTCCCATGATGGATTCCAGTAGAAATAAGAAAAAGAAGCCTGTGGTACGAGCAGCAGGTGGTGAAGTATGGGAAGATAATACACTAGCTGATTGGGATGATAGTGACTTTCGTCTGTTTGCTGGTGATCTGGGCAATGAAGTGACTGAAGAATTGCTGTACAAGACATTCTCTAAATACCCAAGTTTGGTGAGAACACGTGTGGTACGTGATTCGCGTACAATGAAATCAAAGGGATATGGATTTATCAGCTTTAGAGACCCTGATGACTTTGTGAGAGCCTGGCGAGAAATGAATGGTAAGAAGAGATAGATACAAGAGAAGTGACTAAAGTATGTATAGGTAAATATGTGGGTAATCGTCCTATTAAACTACGTAAAAGTAACTGGAAAGAACGTAATATTGATGTCAAACAAAAGAAAGAAAGAGAACGTTTTGGTCCTTACACAAAGCATAAATAAAGCATTTTATTTAAGATGACAACCATAAGGATGATCATTGACTACATTCAAGGCAATTAAAATGACATCAACAGTCCACCAAATACCACCCAGACCAGCAGTGATTAACTTGAGAATACCAAGGAAAATATAACCGAGATAGAAGCGATCCACACCTATATGGCTTAAGTACAAAGGATATAAAATACAAAAAAAAAAAAAAAAAAAAAAATTACCTAAAGGACCGAGGAAAATAGAGAGCATAAGAGCAACAAACCAACTACGATCAGATACACACATTTCATTAACCAAGTCTTCATCTTGAGGTTTTTCAGGGATATGAGGCTTCTCTTCTTTTAAGGCAAAATAGAAAGAAAGGGTCAAGACAGCAGTAACAGCAATCACAATGATCCAAGAACCAATGATTCTGAAACGATGCTTGTGAGTAATACGTTGAAACTTTTGTCTTAGGGATTCATTTTCATGAAGGATAGGGGTTTGTTCTTCAACACTACCGTATTCAGGCATATTTATTTTATGAGTAAAGAAAAAGAGAAAAGCAAAGAGAAAGAGTTTTGGCTTATAATATACTTGGCATTGTATTACATCACACAATCATACTGTTTCAAGAAACTCTCTTTTTTTCTCTTTGTCTTCTTTTTTTTTTCTCTCTCTTACACAATATATATAAAGAAAGAGACAATCACTTGTTTTTTTTCAGAAAAAAAAAAGAAAAAAAAAAAGCTTAGGTTCTATTTCAAAATAACATAGTGAGCAATGACCTTTTACTTCTCTGACGGTTCAGGGGAATAAAAAGGAAATAAACTTTTATCTCCTATTGAATAGCATAAAAAAAAAAGACGCGTTTCACAATAAGAAAAAAAAAACGGATGTACTTCAACGGGTATATCCGGAGTTTATATCCTCCTAAAGAATCATTTTATGCAAAGCATCCAAAGAATCATGTCAAGCCATTCAATTCTTTTTCCCGGTTCAAAGGCTGATTTTCTTGTTCTAGTATATCGCCTGAGCACAACTGATATTGAATCAACAACTTTGGAAACTCTAAGGTGTCTCTCTAAACAGATTGCCAATTGTACTTGTTGGCTAAGATTCTCGATAATTTTTAGAAGCAACTCGAGCATGTTTAGGACGCTTTTGAGCGTAAAATCAAAAACAAGAAGTCCAAAATTACCAGTAGGAAAGGCTTGGAGTCTCTGTTGAGAGAAGAGTGGGAGTAGATGCAGATTTTGCTCAATGTTTGGTTGGCAGTACGACTGACAGATAACAAGCAGTAATTGATGCCAAAGACGATCATACTCATTATTCATTCTTTGTTAAATAAACATTACAATTATCATTGTACGAAGTTTTAAAAGCTAGGTATGAGTGTAGGGCAAGTGATGCACTTTACAAAAACAGAGTTCAAAAAAAAAAAATTAAAAAATCGCAAGGTATTTCTAGTTCCCACTATATGAGACACTCTTGTTTTATTCAAGAACGATGCCAGTCTGAAATAATCACTGTTTCCTTAACAGGATCAATCTATCATATACACACATAATAAGTACTCATAACAATATATTTTTTGTTACTTGCCTTGAAATAAAGATAATCTTGCTTTGGTTTCAAATGATAGACAAAATAGAATGGATGCTGAGTAGATTGCTCACTTGTAGGAATAGCAGGGCCTATTTGTATTTGATTAGACACAATCAAATAAACAAAACCACTTACCTGGCATTGTTTGAATAGAAGCACTGGATTGATCCAATGTAGGTGTAAGTTCATCAGGTTTACCCAACTTGGATAAAATATCAGCAGCGGGTGTACCTGGTAAGCCAAGTTGTTCACCCAATGCCTATATATATATATATATATATATATATATAAATACTGTATATTCTATTTATAACATGTTTACCTTCATAACATGATATTTTTCACCAGTAGAAGAATCGATTCTTTCATCGTACTCTCCTCCTCCTATTCTACCTGGAATTTGACGAAGGGATTGGTATTTTGTTGCTAATTCATTTAAGGTATCTTCAGCCATTTTACACGAAACAATATAAAGCAAAAGAAAAAGAGAAAGTAAAAAAAAAAAAAAAAAGAAAGGGCAAACACGTATTTAAATCAATATGACGTAACAGTTGCATGAATTACAAAAACAAACAAATAGTGACGTTTTATTAAGCAAACTGAAGCTTTCTTGGCTTCACCCTATCTTCATTGGATGTAGGCTTCTGCTCCTGTTTCTTTTGTGGTAGTTTCTCTGGTGGTGTAGCTAATGGTGTATTTCTAAAGTAAGAATGTCCCAAACATTCTTCTGCTGACCATCGTTTATTGGGATCAAACACCAACATTTGTTCTAATAAAGAAAGTGCATCTGTACCAGCAGCTGTAAAGTATTGTCTCAGAGGTACTTTGGGAAATTGTTTGAATTGGATATAGTCTGGTAAAAGAGTCATGCCTGGCCAGTCTATTTCTGTAGGCGTACCTAGTGCATGAAATATCTTGGTCAATTGGTCCATATCAGATTCACCTGCCACATAAGGGGTTCTCAACATGAGTTCTGCAAATATACAGCCTACTGCCCATATATCCACTGCATACGAGTATTCTTTTGCACCGAATAATAATTCAGGTGAACGATACCACCTAGACTAGATGAGTACTCTATCGATGGGCATAGCTCAAGTGTTACCTAGTGACAACTTGAGATGTCATTTGTCTATTTGGGTCACCCCAATCTCTTGCTAAACCAAAATCTGCTATTTTGAGTACACCAGTACTAGTGATCAACAAGTTATTTGGCTTCATATCCTAGAAAGAGATTGAGTCGTCTTGATGGAATAAAACTATAGTTACTCTATGCAGTATAAAATGACGGTGACAATGATCCAATCCTCTCAACATCATTAATAACCATGACTTGATATCTGCTGGCATAAACAAAATACTCTTGTCTTTAATAACTTGTTCTAAATCAGAATCCAGATATTCAAGTACCAGATTCAAATTGGTTTTATGAGAATAGACATCAATCAACTACATTGTGTTAATCAAACATAATCAAAAGTTTGACTTGCCTCAATCACATTAGGATGGCGTAATTCTTGAAGGTATTTCACCTCTCGAATAGCTGTTAGGTCAAGACCGTCTTTGAACTGACCCATTTTGATCTTTTTAATAGCTACTTTTCTATCCGTAGAGATAGATCGACCTAAATTGTCAATCATGGTTGCTTTTTTTTCTGATACTTTACCACTATATACAACAGCGTAGGTACCTTCACCTACTTTGGCATCTTTGATATATTTCTTCTCAGTATGAATATTAGTCTCTTCAGCATCGTCTGAATCCATCATGTGTTGAGAAACAAGAAAACGCGTTTAGCGCGAAATGCGTAGTATCCTAGTTCTTTTGATTCTCCGAAGATAAAAAAAAGAGACTTTTGGCTGATATGCATAAAAAGAAATAAAAAAAAAAACTTTATGCTGTAATCCAATGATATGAATACGTTAACAAAATAGCAACAGGAACACTTTGGTCTCAAGGAAATGTTAGAGAGAAACATAGCTTCTTTTGACAATAGCAGGTATTTGTATAGCATTCTCTCAACAAACGAAACTCAAGGTGACATTTCTATACCTTTATCTTCTGCAGCTCCTTAAAGCGCATCCCCCTTTCTTTTTTTTTTAAAAAAAGGAAATTGATTCGCGCGAAACAGCCCATTCTGTTGTGTAACTTGTCAAATACCATGCCCAAGTTCCTTTTCAGGTGCATTCATGTATTATTAGCTCATTAAACAGACGTGCATATGATTTAAGATGAAGAAAATTAACATTACACAGTGACTCTATTTGTGAAAATTCGCTTTAAAAGGGCAAATTGTCCCATTGTATACATTGATATGAAGCATTGACAATCGTAAACAGATATCCTTTGTCACTTCAAATGTTAGCTATCATAAAGAAAGAAAAAAAAAAGAGAAAGGAGACAAAGAAATACATTTCTTTATTTATTGATTTCTGACAAATGTACTATTTTAAATAAACCAATTGTTTAAAGAAGCAAATAAATTAAATGCACGAAATAAAACAGCACTGTGTCTTTAAATCTCATTGACTATTGTGATTGGTATATAGATGAACAGCATCATTCAAATTTGGACTCTTTGTATGACTCGAGAACTATTTTGAGGTACATGTTGTTCTGATTGAAAGAAAAAAGTTTATAGGAGGAATAGGACCAAGTTAGGAGAAAAACTAAACTTTGAGCTTATTGTTATCATTCGAAAATAAAATTCATACAATGATAATATGTATCTTCCAGAAATAAAGATTGTCAGTAAGAATTCATGAATTTTTCTTTACGTTACATTGAAATAGACCTTAATAGGAAAAAAAGATCAATTTAATTGCACATTTAAAGGAACACGGTACTACAACTCTTTTGTCGTATGACAGCAGCCATAAGGAAAGCCATAAAAACGGTTTGATGTAGTCCTTTCTTTTTCTTTTTTCTTTTACTTTAAACACATACACACTCCTTTCTTTTTTTCTTTTTTTGAGCTATTATACCAACATGCTCATTACTAAATCCATTGTCTTCATTGCAGCTGCTTCTCAAGTCTATGCGGCAGCCATCCAAAAGCGTGGCTACGCACCTCAATTCAAGCCCACATTCCCTAATCTTCCCAAAGTAGAAGGTGTTGTCACTAGCTATAACCCAGGTCCTTACGACACTTCTGCTACCTTATCTACTGCTCAATTGAGTGGTTTCCCTGAGCCTTGGGCTGCTCCTCCTACTGATACCGCTGAAGTCAAGGCTGTCTATAACCAAATTGACTGGTCATTAGTTCCCAAAGCGCCTGTTCGAAAGCAAGATTCGGATGGTAACTGGGTCTCTAATTCAGACGGTGCTTCTGACCCCTATTGTTGGTGGTCTTCTACCAATTGTGTCAAACCTAAGGCTTCTTACTTGCCCCCTGACATCTATACTTGTCCTCGTTCTGGTGATTGGGGTCTTAATTACGATGATGGACCCTTCAATCGATACACTGACTCAAATGCAAAGACCGAAAATCCTTATGCTGAGCCTGCTCTTTATAACTTCTTGGCCAAGAACAACCTTCATTCTACCCTCTTTGTAAGTATCAGAAAAAAAAAATATACCTATTACTTTTTTTAAACTAACATTCTATAGTACATTGGTTCCAATGTCGCTACTTTCCCTGCTGCTGCTAAGCGTGGTTTGAACGATGGCCACCATCTTTGTGTTCATACATGGTCTCATCCTCCTATGACGACTCAAACCAACAAGCAAGTAGTTGCTGAATTGTATTGGACTTTGAAGGCCATCAAGACTGCTACTGGTGTTACTCCTAAATGCTGGAGACCCCCTCAAGGTGACGTAGATGACCGTGTTCGTTCCATTGCCTGGCAAATGGGTCTTAGAACTGTCATCTGGGACGAAGATACGAATGATTGGGCCATGAAGGTAGAGTTAGAAACGCTTGTATACATGCCATACTTACTTTTTTTTTTTTTGAATTAGGCACCTGGAGGCGGTAACCTTTCTCCTCATGTCGTTGATGGCTACTTTGAAAAATGGATCAGCAACTACAAGTCTGGTAAAGACAAGAAGGGTCATATTGTCCTTGAACACGAATTGAACCATGCTACCGTCAATATGTCCATGTTCTGGATGCCTAAGCTTCAAGAGACTTTCAATGTTATTCCTGCCTTGGCTTGTAATGGTATCACTCAACCTTACTGGGAAGAAAACTTTGTTTATCCTACGGATAACTCTGGTGCTCCTACCACCAAGACAACGACAGCTGGTGCCAAAACAACCACCACTACTGCTGCTGCTAGTACTCCTACTTCTTCTACCTGTACTTCTGGTTCTTATGGTTTGGGCAATGGTGATGGTTACAACGGTGCTTGTTGTCAAGATCAATCTGACTGTCAAGATGATTGTATCAGTGGTAAATGCAACGGTCCCAAGAACCCTAATTCCCCTACGACCACCAAGGCTGCTACCAAAACCAAAACCACTAAAGCCTCTACTAAAACTACCAAGGCCACCAAGAAATCTAGCCCCACTTCCTCTTCTTGTATTGCCGGTGTTGCAGGCAAAAAAAAAGGAAATGGAAAGAATGGATACTGCTGTACTTCCTCTAATGACTGCCTCGAAACCTGTAGAAAAGGCAAATGTAGTCTCTAAACCTTATTTAACTTAAGCTTTCTCCCCTTCCTATTTTTTTTTCATATATTCACTTTAATAAAGTGTAACATTAGACTTTTTCTTGTATAAGAGAGATATTTATTTGTTTATTTAATTAAAGGCCACATTTGCCACTCCTGCAAGTTTCTAGACAATCATCTGAAGATGTACAACAGTATCCTGTTTTTCCAGTACCATTCTTTTTGCCAGAGACACCAGGGGTACATGAAGAAGCGCCACTGGTAGTGGTTGTGGTAGTCTTCTTGGTAGTAGTAGTAGTAGTAGTAGTAGTAGTAGTAGTAGTAGCCTTTTTGGTCGTCGTGGAAGAGGTAGTGATCTTGGTATTTGTAGGACCATTGCATTTGCCTTTAACGCAGGTATCCAAGCAGTCATCACTACTAGTACAACAATAACCATTATAGCCATCACCGTTCTTTTTACCAGACGATCCAGAGATACAAGTGGTAGTGGCAGTAGCAGTGCTTGTTGTCTTAGTAGTAGCAACACTTGTTGTTGTTGTTTTTGTAGCAGTAGGACGAATGTTTGTCGTAGGATAGACAAAATCAGTTTCCCAATAAGGTTGAGTGATATCATTACAAGCCAAGGCAGGAATAACATTGAAAGTCTCTTGAAGCTTAGGCATCCAGAACATGGACATATTGACCGTCTTGCTGCTGAGTTCATGCTCAAGCACAACAAGACCTGTGGTGTCTTTACCAGCCTTATAATCATTGATCCAGGTTTGGAAGTACTTGTCTACTGTTTTGGCAGACGTACCTTCTCCAATGTCCCAATCATTGGTATCTTCGTTCCATAAGATAGTACGCATACCAAGTTGATAAGCAATAGCACGCACACGATCATCCACATCACCTTGAGGAGGTCTCCAGCATTTAGGAGTAACACCAGTAGCAGCCTTGATGGCCTTAAGACCCCAATAGAGTTCAGCAACCACTTGCTTGTTGGTGAGGGTTGTCATTGGTTGGTGAGACCATGTGTGGACACAAAGTTGGTGACCATTGTTTAATGCTCTCTTTGCAGCAGCAGGATAAGCAGCGACATTGGAGCCAATGTACTAAATAAGACGGTTAACATAGTCATCGTATTTCCTATGGACTTACAAACAAAGTGGCTTTTTGGTTCGTTTCTGCCAAAAAATTATAGAGACGAGGTTCAGCGTACGAATTCTCATAGGTTTGACCCGAGACTTTGATAAAGGGTCCATCATCATACGTAAGGCCCCAATCACCTTTTTTAGGGCAATTGTAGATATCAGGAGGCAAGTAAGACACCTTGGGCTTAACACAGTTGGTGTCACTCCACCAACAGTAAGGATCACCGCTGTTACCAGAAAAGATCCAGTTACCGTTTGAATCTTGCTTTCGTACCGGGGCACTAGGGACTTTAGTCCAATCAATTGAGTCATAAGCGGCTACAACTTCAGCAGAAGAAGTAGAAGGTGTTTGACCAGATGCAGGGAATCCAGAGAGTTCTTCAGAGGATAATGTAGAAGAAGTTTCATAAGGACCGTAATTGTAAGATGTGACTACATCAGTAGGAGTAGCAATATTAGGGAATGTAGGGGAGACTTGAGCAACATAAGTGGCTGCATAAGCCTGACTGGCTCCAGCTACTAACAAGAAAGCACTGGTAATGAGCATTGTTTAAAAAGGAGGAAGGAAAGAGTGTGATGAGTATTCAATTACAATTGGACTTTATTTATATACATTTTTGTTTCTTTAGTTACACTATGAAATCTATTGGTTTTTAGTAGTAAGAGGGATCTGCGTAAAATTAGCCCGGCTTAGTTGAATTTTTCCTTTTTTGGCAAATATAAAGAAAAATGACACGCTTTTGATTTCCTAAAAGTATGACCCAAGTTTTCTTTGGATACTTGTGTAATAATCCTCAGAGAGAAGTAAGGTCATTTTGAAACAACTTCTTTAAAACCGTGAGTGCCAAGAGTCATTCACTATAAAAAGATATCTCAAAAAAGTGGCACTATTGGACATGTTTGATTTGACATAAATCAAAAGGGGATAAGAAAAAAGAGTACAAAAGTAACAGGCACTTGCTTCAAAGCATGTCTAATTTGATTCATAAAGTAGAAAAGAAAAAAACTGCTTTTTAAGAAAAAATGTTCAATGTATACTTGTACATTATTCAACAATCACCTTGTTCATACTTCTTTTTAAGAATGAACATAAAGCATATGAACTAATCAAAAACAAAAAATATATGTTTTTGCATAAATTTATTCAACATGGTAAGAAGCTTTTCGGACACATATTTACGCTGCGGTCACAACGCATTTATTTTTTTCTTGTCCTCTTTTTTCTCTGTGAATCAGCATGGAAAACGAACCTTCACAAATTGCACGCTTAACAGCCAAACCTCGCATTCATTTTGGTTCATTAGAAGGACAAGAGTCTGTCAAACGACCTCGTCTTGAGGAACCCGCTGCTAAAAGTGGCGGTATTGATCTTGACGCTTTAGGTAAAAAAAAAAAACAAGTGAAAGACCCAACACCTGCATATCACTCACACTTAGCTTAGTGGAAGCCAGAGATGCTGGGTATTCTGTAGCTGCAGGAGAAGCTGATAGAGAAGTGATGGAAGAATTCGAAAGAAGAAAGAGAGCTTTTCAACTAGCAGTACCCACAGATGATGGACGTGTTCGACAACGTCTTCGAGATATTGGTGAACCACAGTGTCTTTTTGGTGAAGGAGTAAGGTTGATTAAGATCACGAATGAATGGCATTGACTTTCTTTCTTTTTATAAGCCTGCAGATCGACGTGATCGTCTAAGATATTTGTTGTCCAAGATTCAAGGACGTGCTGTTGAAAGTGAGGATGAATCAGGCAGCGATGAAGATGAGGTATAGAGCGAGAATAACCATCACAAGCTTATTCTGTATAGGAAGAATTCTTTACACCTGGATCAGCTGAATTATTAGAGGCTAGAAAATGGATGACAAAGTACTCTCTTCCTAGAGCCAAGCAAAGAAACGATAGACAGAAAGTAGAACAAAACATCCCTCTTGCTTTACTTAAAGCAAGTCGAAAAGAACTTCATACCAAGCTCAAAGCCTATGGTAGCTGGGGCTCACAAATTGCTGATGATCGACCTGTGGCTCAGTGTGTATTTAGTCCAGACTCCAAGTTGCTTGTGACAGGTGCCTGGTCAGGTTTATGCAAAGTCTGGAGTGTACCTGACGCTGAGCATCTCTTGACGTTAAAGGGACATGATGATAAAATAGGTGGTATTGCGTTTCATCCTGAAGCAACCATCAGTCAAGAGAAAAGTGCTTTGAATTTAGCTACCAGTGGTGCTGAGGGACTCATTCAATTATGGGGTTTAGAAAAGTAAGTATTGTTTTTTTTTTATGTATTCTATGACTTATAAGATATATCAGAGAGACACCTTTGGCGACAATGGAAGGTCATGTTCGACGTATTGCTCGTCTTGGTTTCCACCCATCAGGAAGATATTTAGGTAGTGCTAGTTTTGATGGTACATGGCGATTATGGGATGTAGAAACAGCTAAAGAACTATTATTACAAGAAGGCCATGCTAAAGAAGTCTATGCTATCTCATTCCATGGTGATGGCAGTTTAGTGGCTACAGGGTAAGTTTGTAGGTGGAATATACTTTATTAATAGATCTCCCTATAGTGGATTAGATGCTATTGGCAGAGTATGGGACACAAGAACAGGTAGATCTTCCATGACACTTGAGGGCCATATGAAGGATATTGTGGGCTTAGATTGGTCTCCTAATGGCTATCATTTGGCTTCTGCTAGTGCTGATAATACAGTCAAGATATGGGATGTACGTACACTCCGTAACTTGTATACTATTTCAGCACATCAATCCCTTGTGTCTGATGTAAAATACAGTAAAGGTGTTCCTGGCTACAATAACAACAGTAGTTCTGATCCTCATAATATTGCTGGTCTTTACCTTGCTACTTCTGGTTATGATGGTTGTGTCAAGATTTGGTCTGGTGATGATTTCCAAATGATAAAGAGCTTGGATGGACATGAAGGCAAAGTGATGAGTGTAGATATTTCAAAAGGTATATGCTTTATAGTTTCATTCGATAGGCTTATATTCTGTTTAGACAACAAGTTCATTGCTTCTTCTGGCTATGATCGTACATTTAAACTATGGGCAGATGAAAATATGATTATTTAATAATAAAAAGCAGCGAATTTTTTTTTCTTTTGTTTTCTTTTTACAAAAATGGTGCACGCTGGAAAAAAGAGAAACGCAAAGACACAAGCTAACCCAAAGCCTACCAAGG
Organism: Gilbertella persicaria; assembly: GCF_025201335.1. Lineage (NCBI taxonomy): Eukaryota > Fungi > Mucoromycota > Mucoromycetes > Mucorales > Choanephoraceae > Gilbertella > Gilbertella persicaria. The sequence goes on along the minus strand of NW_026251979.1, from coordinate 383,086 downwards.
CAGCAAAAAAAGCAGAAGAGGTATAAATCAAAGTAGATCTCAAGTCATGGCTTACTTACATATATATATATATACTAGATTCAAGGTAAACTATATGGATACATGGTATATGTGCTGATAATGAAAAAGATACAAAAAACAATGATTTATTTGACAATCTCGATGAAGAAATGGATCCTGAAGAAGTAGAAAGCTTTATGGAACAACTTGACAATGACAGCGAACAACAACAAGAAAGTGACAATGAGAAGCAAGAAAGTGATGATGAGGAGCAAGAAAATGATAATAAAATAGTTGAAGAAGAGGAAGACGCAACTATGGAAGAATCAAAACAAGCTTCAGTGCCATCAGAGCAACAAAACACAGCCAGACAATTCCGTGATCTATACATGTCAAAAGTAACTCAAGCTTTTGGATCTGATCTCGATCAAATTAGACAAGTACGTATATTTTTCATATCAGCACTTCTCATATCTCACTCTTTCTTTCTTTCTTTCTTTAGGAGCCTACACTTAATGGACCTCGCTTGAACATTTTGATTGACTCTTTAGAAGCCGGTATTGATATCTTTTCCTCATTAGAACAAGAGATTATTCTTGCAGATGAACAAAAAATAATAAAGTAGTCACAATCGAGTCACATAAAAGTCCTTTTTTTTTTTATGTCAAGATCGCCTTTGTTCTTTTGTGAATCATGTCTACTTACGAAAAGAAAGCTTCCAATCGAAAGGGCAACAATGCCAAAAAGGGCCAAGCACATCAAAACACAACTGCCTGGAAAGTCAACAAAAACTCTAAGAAATCAAGAGAAATCGCAGCTTTGCCAGTCTATGGTCTCTGTCAACGCTGTACAGATGTGATCATGTGGCGCAAAAAGTATAAGAAATACAAGCCTTTGACAACTGTAAAGAGATGGTAAGTGACTTATGGACTAGTTTATGCCTAATAGAGACCATAGTACTTGTTGTCAAGAAAAGGCCATTAAAGAAGCATATCATGTTCTTTGTGATAACTGTGCTCGTAACAAAGGTGTTTGTGCTAAATGTTTGGAATCAAAAGAAATCCTTGTTACGTATGTATTTTGCTTGTATTTATTTGTCTAAACAGAAGGATAGTAAGGATGAAGTCAAGACAAGTGCTGATGAACTAAGAGAAGAACAAGAATTAGAACGCATGTTGAGTAGAATGACACTTCGTCAAAGAAGAAGTTATATGCGTAAATTAGAAAGAGGTGATGATGTGTCTGGTATTATTAACAAGGCCGAGGACAGTGATTTCGACTTTGAAGAAAGTGATTTTGACGATGAGGAAGAGGAAGAGGAAGAGGAAGAGGAAGAGAAAGAAGAGGAAGAAAAGAAAGAGAAGCATTAATTTTGTTACTGTATAGATATAAGAAAAATACCCTCTACTCTTTTCCATGCACTTGTCAATTCATAGACTTAAAATAAACAACTTTGCATTTTATTTTATGTTTACAAGAGAAGTTTAAAGGGATATCCGCCATTCTTGACCTTGAATAAGCCCAACAAAGCACTGAAAATGAAAATAACGCATGCCATCCAGACATAAACACCAATACGTTGACGAAGAGGGTCATCCAATTTAGGTACAGAACTGATCAATGCAATCAATGAAAAGGCAAGAATACCATCTATCAGATATGTTAGCTTTTTTTCTTTCTTTTCTTCTGTTATCATAGTGTACATACAAATACTAGCGACGATTTGAGATTCAACACCTAATTGGGAAGAGAATCTGACAACAAGGATGAGTAACAAAGTCATATATATATATAGTTTTTTTTTTCTTTACCCAGAAGCAATGTAATTGATCTCTCCATTCTTGCCAGGCATAAGGAAAGGTGGTGTACGAATGCGATTCCACATATAGCCTGAATTCATGGTCAATACAATAGCAATTGACACAAGTGTCCAAGTGTTTTTGTGATAGATAATAAAGGAAAAGTTACGATAGACAAGCTTAAGAATAGCAGCGGCACCAATGGCCAAGAAGACTTGAGTACCGAGTTTGACATAATCAAGAGGACGACTGACAGGCACTTTGTATCCAGTTTCTCGGCTCAAGAACTCAGCAAATGATTCTGCCTTGAATCCACTATGAATAAACTATATCAGATTCATGCTTACAGTCTTGTCTAAGCTTACTGTTTAGATAAATCATATTTAACAAAGCCTTTGTTTTCACCAGCCTTTTGAGGAGGGAAATAAAAGACATTAGGAGCAGACATGAGTTTAAGCTAAAGAAAGTATAAGCATCTTCTCTCAATACAACAATGCGTTTTACTTTTTGATAAATAGCTTGACCATCTTGGAAATCTAAATGACCAAAGAAGAGATTATCTTTGTCTCTGGTATTTTGGAAACTTTTTGCAACCAATGTATATTCAGGGTCAAATTCACTATAAACGCGTTAAATGTTTCGGTTCTTATTATCATTCAACTTACCGACAAGGCATACAGTTGAACTGAGGACCAAGTGCTGTTAACAAGACAACAATACCATAATCGCGCTTTCCTTCTGTGAATCTATCATACGTGTTGGAGTTTAACTTGATGATGTTCTTGTCATTCTGTACAAGAGACACGAGTTTTTCTTTCTTGGGATCAGCATGAACAAGCCCAATCAGAAATAGTTGAACAAGTGCAAAGAGAAACGAAATAGGTTTCTTCATTGTGTAAAGAAATAAAAAAAAAGAGAAAAGGGACTTGATTACACAGTGTGTATTCTTCACTTTTGTTTGCAGTTTGCTATTGGCTGAATTTAATGAGTTCAGGCCCAGAAGCATACTGCCAAGCAACAAGCCAAAATTAAAAGCAAATCTCGATTGTTGTAAATAAGAAATGCATTGACAGTATCATCATGGTCTAAAAAGGGAATAAAAACATATAGAAATTGATAGAAGAACTTTTAATCTAACATCGGGAATAAAGTGTGTTCTGCTGTTTAGTAAAGTTTAAATTAAACAGACATTGTAGTCAAAAAATGAGCGGAATTAATTGTTTTCCAGTTTATTTCAGCCAAAGAAAAAAAAAAGCAAAAGTGGAAAAAAGTGGGTATTTATTATACATGTATTTTTTGTTTGTTTGTTTGACTCTAGTAAAAAAAAAAATAGTATATAACATGGCATATTATAAAGAAAAGAACATATAAAAATATATAAAAATATATACATGTATATAGAGTAATGTACGACAATAAATTAAATAAGCTTATCGCATAGAAGAGAAAGAAGATTCGCGGAGTGTTCTAGTACGAGAGCTTGAAGGTTCTGAGGAAACAGAACTGGCGGAAGAAGAAGATTTAGGAGCACACATCAATGGGAGACGTTTGCGGGGTAATTCAACCACAATTCTCTTTCGACGGGCATTGTCACTGCAAGAAGCATCACAAAACCAAGGTTCTTGAGAGGCCACAAATGCATCATTGAGTTCCTCTGGATTTTGGCAACACTTCTGATGGTATGCTTTAGGACATCCTTCACAACGAACAAGTACGTTTCCTTCCCAAGAATCTTTGCGTTGACAACCTGAACAATACAGTTGAAGAACAGGGCGTTCTCGGTCATCAATACTTTCTCTGGTAAATCCTGTGAGATCAAGACGTGGAAGTTTACAAGCAAATCCATAGCCTTTGTAATCACATCCATGTTTACTAAAAAAAAAAAGAGGGGAGGTTAGTTATGTTTCAAACAGCCAATGATAATTACTTACTTGCAAAGAGTACGTTTGCCCCAAGGTCCAGGACGCCAGTTGACACCTTCTGTGGTACCACAGTAGCGACACCAATCAATATTGGCTTTGGTCAGTTTTTGATAAATAGTAGGGTATGCAGTAGCTCTTGGAAGGGCCTTGGGTAAATGGCAATTTTCGTTTACAAAAAGGTCGTCTACGAAGGAATTATCTTTGATTGATTTCTTGGTTCTTTTAGGGTGGTTTGTCTTAGTAGGGGCTTTAAAGCTTTTCTCTTCTTCCTCTTCTTCATCATCTTCTTCGCTAGCTGAATCAGAATCTAAGACTTCATCTACTTCCCAAGAAGTAGTAGAAAAAGTATCATCTTCGTCTTCTTCATCTTCAAAGGTTTGAAATCCTGATGCACTAGTATCAAATCGGTTGTATTCTAAAGATAATCTAATCAAAAGAATAAGTCTGACTATTCCCTGTCTCTTTCTCTTTCTCTCTTTCTTACCTATTAGAAACTTGTTCATCTTCCGATTCTTCACCAGAAGCATCATCAAAATATTCGTTGGATTCAAATAAGGCATCGTCCTTTAAAGTGCCAGGAGAGACAGGGGGAGTTGAATCAGCGAATTGGCTTCTTGAATAAGCAGTCTGACGTTGCTTTTTGTTCTTGATACGATCTTGTATGACAGAATCAGAACAACGGCGCTTTGTACCTGTATATTGAAATCCGTATTCTGAGCCACTATCTGTGTTGGCAGGAGGAGTGGGTAAATCAGTTTGATAATTAAACTTCATGCCCTTGGATAGAGTAAAACAAGGTTTCTTGTTATGTTGCATTCTGACTTCTTCATAGGAACTGGTGATAGTCTGATTAGAAGAGGCACAGTTGGTAGCAAGATCAAGACCAAAATCAAACAGATCCTCATTGTCATCCAGCAAGAATTCGCTGGGAGGAGAGTATTCATGAGGCGGAGTGGAGGCAACGTCGGACTCGTTGTCACTCTGGGTGCACGTGGATAAATCAGAGGGAGACATTTCCCGGCCATCTGTTGTCATGGCAGGAGAGAAAAAGACGTCCTTGACTAATTCCTTTTGGAAGCTATGTTCTACCGTATCATAAGAAATGGTAGCATTCTCCAATGTATGGTGAATGGGAATAGGATGCATGACTGGTGCTGGATAGTACTGGTAATCGGAGAAAGAAAAATAAAAAATGGTTAGATATTTATAACTGATATGCAAACGACTTACGGTTCTAGTATGTACAGGTTGGGAATAATAGCCTAAATTGGCACTAAAGTCCAAGTATTGAGGCTGTAAAGCAACAGCAGACATGGAAGGAACCACAATAGGAGAAGCTTCGGGAGACATAGCAGCCCAGGCATCCTTGGACTGACGAGTGGTTGTAGATGGGATACGGTGATATGCAGGGCGATAAACAGAATAATTCTTTTGCTGTTGTTGTTGGTATTGTTTTTGCTGAAAGTGATATGGCATATCGGCATGTGTTTCTTGTTGATGAGGGTAAGGCTTAATATTAGGCATAGCTCGAGGGAAGCTCATTGGATAAAGAAAGTAATATTTAAAGAAAGTGTGATTAACAAAACAAAAAGTTCATCAATTTGATGAAGAAATATATATATATATGAAAAAAGAAAAGAGAAATATTAATAAAAGAAAGAAGAAAAAGAGATTAGAGTTGCAAGTGGGATTTATATACAAACTTTAGTATCACGCTAGAAGAAAAAAGGAAGATCCTTAATTGGGGGGAGAAAGGGGGAGATGTGTTACCTTGCGCGTGAACCAAATAGTCAGTAATAAATATAAATATTAGCTAAAAGGTCCAAGAGTCTATTTTGCTCAGTTGAGGTTATTCTAGTGGCAAGTCTCTCTTTGAAATTAAGAACGTGCCACCTTGTTCCATTTATAAAATACTCGTCCCACTGTATTCAATTTGTCAGTGCACATTCTCCGACTTAATCCAGTTCCAAAAAAGAAAACAAGAACAGACCAAGTGTATCGAGATGCATAAAGGAGAATGATTTAGTATAAATTCGGCTTCTTTTTATTTTTTAATTTGGCCTGGGTCTTGGTGGGGAAACTGGTTCTTTTATGCCTTGTATCTACGGAGGTCTTTTGTTTATCTCGGAAATCACTCTTTATTTTGTTTATGTTGAGAAAGTGGCAGATCAATTTTTTATTTCAGGCTCAGATGATTTTTTTTTTTTTACCAACCAATTTTGTCTCTCCTTATTATTTTTTACCACAGGCAGATTTGCTTCAATGCAAAATAAAGAGAGAAGCACATGTAGCACTTGCGTTGTACACCTCGTGCTCTACCATTTTAACCATACTACTTTTCTCATACACTTGTGTGTATTAGACAAGGAAAAGACTAGTAAGCTAGACAACGCATCATTATGGTCTAGACAACAGGTTTCGATACAGATCTATATAATTCAAACAAGGAAAAGAAAGGGATCACAGTGTATGCGGGCTGTCAGATTCCACGTTGCCTTATTGCTCTTTGTAAAAAAAACGTGGAAGCTTAAATAAGGGTTTGTATCTTGGTTCATAGGATGAGATTTCCTCACTTACTCTTACTTTCACACTAAATACAAAATTTCCTTGTAAATTTTTCACTTTCTCTTGCTTTTTTCGTGACCCTTCTTTTTTTCAGCAGTAACACAAAATTCATTCCCAAAATAAAACGCAACCCTATTTGACTGTAATTTCCCAATTCGTGAACGTCATTAAGACATTTTACAAGAATAGTACAACTAGAAAGAAAACTTGATGGACTGCATATTTGTTTACTTATAACTCCACTTATAAATAACGTAAACCTGTCTTTATTGTTTATTAAATGACGCTTTTAAAGGTACATAGCTTAAGTTTATCATTGGATGAACCTTAAATTTTTACTGTTAGCTTCCACCCCCCCCTCTTTATCTATTCGTGTCTAAACCACCAATCATTCCGAAAAAGAACAGATAACAATTTTTTTGTACAATATTCCCAATCAGTCAATTTATTATTATTATTATTTGTTTAGCTGACTGAAGTATTGTAGACCGTTTTTTTTTTAGTAAGATTCGTAAAAGACAAAAAGTAAAGCTGTATTTCTGTTATTCCGGCCCCCATTTCCAATTGCTAGATTAAATTACTACATCTCTATTTTATGTTGCGCCATTAAATAATATCAAGGTATCACAAGAAATTATACAGAGTTACAAAAATCACAAGAGTAAGCTAGACACAACAGAGATAGAAGGAACCAAAGTAGGCGGATTTAAGTAGTTTTTTCAGCCATTACAGTCTTTGATTTGTGTTTAGCTTCAGCCATTTACTCTGAAACGCGCATAGTTGATTAAGTAAACAAGTTTTCTTTCCCCGCTTTAAGTTGGGAAAATAAAGCCTCTCTACATGATCTAATACCTTATCTCAGTAAGCAAGCTCCGCGCCAAATACTAGATCTCTATAGTATTTTATAAAATAGACATCTCTTGAAGTTCTCAAGATATTATATAGAAAAGAAAGTGTATATATATGTGTAACTAAACTTTCTTTTTTTTTTCGTGTTCAACATGGAAGCTTCTCGTATAGGAATGCTAAAAGAAACAATAAATCCTTCGTTTTTCTTGTGTTCAGAATAAAAGACTCAGAAAGATATCATGTGCTCGATTTACTGGTGCCGAATAGATCTGAGATAAGGCTTATAAGCGGGCTCTCCTTTCTTGCTCTTAACAATGAAATATCCTAGACCAAAACAAACAAATAGCTACTGCAGAAAGTAGAAACCGCATCAATTATGTCTAAAGAGAAAGAACGTTTGTGTTGTTTATCACATGAGAGTATAGATTGTGTAATTGTTCTATAAAATGATACTTTTTTTATGCAGTGTCTGAATCTTTGAATCAGGTAAAGAAAACCACGATTGAACCTCAGAAGCTCACTATGATGAGAAAAACTAGATAGTGCGTGTGGGAAGATCACAGTCCAGTTGTTTCCTCCTCTCTCCTCCTCCTCCCCCCCCCAAATAGTTTGAAGATCCTATAATATTACTTCTGTGTAACTTTTGTAATATCAGAATGTATAAATCCTGGCATTAAAATCTAAAAATACATGTATACACAATCAGTTTACTTGTTATGAGAATTGGAATCATGTAAATTGCATGTAAATTGCATTGAACTTGTTTTGCATGCGTATTTTGCTAAATGCAGAATGATTTAAAATTGTAAATAGTTCTTTTTTATAAGAATCATTGTCAATAACTCTGTTGATCTGTGCTTGTCGTTACTTCAACTTCAGTACATCATAGAAACAAAAAGATATGTAGCGTCCAAGCTAAAGCCGAAAGGTACATTTCATTTCTGCGATCCGCTATTATTATTTTTGTTTTAATCGACAGAATGACACATTGTTCTTTTTTAAATACTTTAAAATGCCATAGTTGGTTATAGGAGAGTTGTTCTATAGACGTCTTAATTTGGCATTACTATACTCACTGACAGCACAATGATAATATAATCCATTAAGCTCAGTTGCCGCATTTAATGCACAAAATAAAGATCTCAATAGCTCTAGTTAAACTGCAATAAAGTTTGACAGATTTTAATCTCGGAATAATAAAGAGAATAATGAAAAGTTTGGCAAGAAACCAAGCTCTGTAAATCTAAACAGCAAGTGTTTCTATTTCTAAACGTTTTCCCGATCCACGAGAAGCAGGAGTTTGAAAGATGCGTAGGTAATTTAATTATGCAGAGGGAGAAAGAGAGGGGTCATAAAATCTCGATCTTTGCTTCTTATGGTATACTACAAGCTAGTTCTTAGAACTTATCATTCTAGAATACCGAGGCTGGCTTTCAGTTAGTATTTCAAATATATATATATATATATATATATATACAAATGATCAAAAAGAGAGAAAGAAAGAGAGAAATGCATCTTATCTAATATGTGCTACATGAAAGGTGGCATTGTTGAACCACAAGATAGTCAAAGAAAAGTGTATTTTGATATGAGCTTTAGATTGATTAAAATAAATTCTATCAATTTTGAGAAATTTTTCAAGATAATCAAAGATACCCCTGATAAAGTGAAAGGTCAAATAAGAATCGAAATTTTCTTTTAGAAAGATTTGATAGCAATCTTGATTAAATCTAGGATGGAGTTTGGTTGGCTAGTTTTACATCAGGTTATAAAGGAAGTTGACTTGAATAGCTTAAATGAAGAAAAATAGAAAAGATAAACGTAAGCTTATTCAATGGCTATATCAGTATTTAATGTCTCTTGTAAGCAACCATAAGAAGCTCAAAGTGCTATATTACGCATCCTTTTCTTTTTAGATACATATAGTCTGCCTGACCCTTAGTCTTTCTGCTTTTGTATTTTTTTTAGCTCAATTAATTACTTTGGGCTTGTGGCTTCATAAACAAGAAAACCTTGACAAATTGAAAAGCTCGATTTTTTGAACTCTAAATATACCTGGTTATCACTGTCCCATTTTCTCGTAGCTGCAATGGCCAACACACGAACACTAATGGGTACTAGCACATCAAAGTATTCTTTTTTTTTATATATCTTTTCAAAAACCATTTATGCTATTAAAAGTTTCAAGTTTATTAAAGTATGTCAGGGACGTTATAAGCACTCATATTAATGCAATCGCTTTATACCATAAACCAAGTGATAGATAATTCCTGATCCTTCTCAAAGAAGAGGGGCATACATCTATTTTATAATAGCAAAGGCGAATAAAGAACAATAAAAAACAAATGCTTGAATTCATGACATACTGTGCAATAATATTGATGAACCACAAAGTGCAACAGGTTGCTTGGACATGTTGCATTTTGAGACTCAACCATTATGCTAAAAAAAAACCAAAAGAACATGCCATGCTTTTTTGATATTTGATTAGTATCTCTCTTTCGAAAGGACTTGGGGTTACACATTGCTATGTTAGACAGTAATATGTAAATGGCAAAAACAAGCGTGCTTGGAGTTCAAATGTTTCTGAAAACGACGGACTATGGAGTTGGAGAAAAGAAGCAACAATACACACGTTTATCTAGTTGGTTGCAATGGGTTTTTATTCAAAAACCTCTTTCTTTAAAAAAGAGAGACATTGTAATAAGCAATATACATAAAATCAAAATGGATGCTGTATGGTATGAAAGACCTTATAAGGGATTTTTCAAGTAGTTTTTAGATAATATTACCAAATAAACTTGCAAATAAGAAGATTCTATTTCAAGGTCAATATGAATAGAGTAACATCTAAAAATAGGCAAAGAAAATGAAGGTAGAATATTTTAACAGAATTTACCAGGTTTGATTTAACAGCATTGGTTAATTTTTAAAGAAAGGCATAATTGTATCCAAATACTTCCCAATAAAACGACAAGCGAATGCATTATGCTGCTTTCTTGTAGAAGTCTTTTAAGTATAAATTTTAGTGCTTTCCAATATTGGACCAAAAAAGCCTATAAATAATTGTTGATATAGCAGTGTAACCATTTATTATAGCCATTTTGTTGCATATAAAAGGCTCAGGATTTTTGCAGAAAATCCAAAAATAAACAAAAAAAAAGCTTCATCTTCTTTCCTTTCTCTTCTCTTTCAATTCGTCATTCATTTAAATGCTCATTACTAAATCACTCGTCATTATTGCAGGTGCAGCTCAAGTCTATGCTGCTACAAAGACCAGCGGAGATTATGCTCCTCAATTCTCTCCTGTGTTTCCCAAGATGCCAAAGGCTACAGGTGTTGTTACTTCGTATGATCCTAATGCCTTTCCCAAGACAACCAGCTTATCCAAAAAGCAATTGGAAGGATATCCTGAACCTTGGTCTGCTCCTCCTACAGATACTGCTGAAGTCAAAGCTATCTACAACAAGATTGACTGGTCCAAAGTTCCCAAGGCCCCTGTCAGAAAACAAACAAAAGATGGTAACTGGGTCTCTGACACAGATGGTCCCAAAGATCCCTACTGTTGGTGGAGTGACACCAACTGTGTCAAGCCCAAGGCTTCTTACTTGCCTCCCGATATCTATACTTGTGAAAATGATGGTGAATGGGGTCTTACTTATGATGACGGTCCTTTCAACTTGTACGATGATGGCAATGCCAAAACAGAAAACAAGTATGCTGAACCAGCTCTCTATAACTTTTTGGCCAAAACTAACCAAAAAGCTACCTTGTTTGTAAGCGATCATTGCGTGCTGAATAGAAATCAGTTTCTAACCATTTCTTTTTATGTTAGTACATTGGTTCCAATGTTGTAACTTATCCTGCTGCTGCTAAGCGCGGTTTGAACGATGGCCATCATATCTGTGTCCATACATGGTCTCATCCTCCTATGACGACTCAAACCAACAAGCAAGTAGTTGCTGAATTATACTGGTCTTTAAAGGCCATTAAGGAAGCCACTGGTATTACCACCAAGTGCTGGAGACCTCCTCAAGGTGACGTAGATGACCGTGTTCGTGCCATTGCCTGGCAAATGGGTCTTAGAACTGTCATCTGGGATGAAGATAGCAACGATTGGCAAATGAAGGCTCCTGGTGGTGGTGACCTCCCTACCAGTACCGTAGATGGCTACTTTGAAAAATGGATCAACAACTACAAGTCTGGTAAAGACAAGAAGGGTCATATTGTCCTTGAACACGAATTGAACCATGCTACCGTCAATATGTCCATGTTCTGGATGCCTAAGCTTCAAGAAACCTTTACTGTTCTTCCTGGTTTAGCTTGTAATGGAATCAGTCAACCATACTGGGAAGAAAACTTTGTATACCCCACTGGCCCTACTAGCAAGCCTAACAAACCTAGTCCTTCCAACCCTTCTAACTGTGATTCTGGTTCTTATGGTTTGGGCAATGGTGATGGTTACAACGGTGCTTGTTGTAAGGATCAATCTGACTGCCAAGATGATTGCATCAGTGGTAAATGTGATGGTCCAAAGAACCCCAATTCTTCTTCCTCTTCTTCTAACTGTGATTCTGGCTCTTATGGTTTGGGCAATGGTGATGGTTACAACGGTGCTTGTTGTAAGGATCAATCTGACTGCCAAGATGATTGTATCAGTGGTAAATGTGATGGTCCAAAGAACCCCAATTCTTCTTCCTCTTCTTCTAACTGTGATTCTGGTTCTTATGGTTTGGGCAATGGTGATGGCTACAACGGTGCTTGTTGTAAGGATCAATCTGACTGCCAAGATGATTGTATCAGTGGTAAATGTGATGGACCTTCCAAGCCTGATTCTTCTTCTTCCTGTAAGTCTGGTTACAGGGGAAAGAAGAAGGGTAACGGTCCTAAGAACGCCTGCTGTTCCACTCAATGGGACTGTAACGATGACTGTGTTCAAGGAAGATGTACATAAATTGAAACTTTAATATTTCTTTTTATTTACACAATAAAGTTTATACTACCAACAAACTCATGTTATAAAAGAAAAGACAAAAGTATACATCATATGCATTCGTTGGAATTGTTTATATTTAACTCTCTCACTGTGTATGTGCCAGCATAATTCGGAGTATGGAAGGACCCTTTTTTCATTTATCTTTAAAGGGTAATTGCATGTCCTTAAATACCAGCTTTCAAAGTTTTTTTTTTCTTTTCTTTGTCCATCATGAGCTCAGCGTGTGTAAAGAGCAGCTCGAATGAACTTCGGAAGCGGTCAAAACCTATTGCTTCTGGAGAAAAGAAATCAAATACTGTTGAGCATTTCGATGAAGACATTGCTACAGTAAAAAAGGTACATGTCAATATAATAAATCAAATCATTATTAACTGAATCTTAAAAGTCTTTAAAGTACAATGCTTCTCATCATGAAAGAAAGCACAATATTGCATCCATAGCTGTTGTCATCATGTCTTTTTTCACTACTTTCTATAAAATATGGTTTCCAGCACAAGTCGTGTAAGTAAGATACCAACTCCTTTATGAGTGGTCTCATCATTGCCTTGTAGATTTGATGAAGTTCATTTTGGTAAATTTGCTGGTTACTACCTTCAGCGTTCTTTCTTTTTTGACGTCCATCCGCCTCTTGCTAAAATGATGTTTGCAGCAGTGGGTTATCTCGTCGGCTTTGATGGTGTTTATAAATTTTCTAATATTGGGGAGAGTTATGCTGCTAATCATGTACCTTACCTTGCTTTACGCGCATTGCCAGCCACACTCAATGTGTTTAGTGTAGCCCTTGTCTATCATATCTTGCGCGCATCAGGCAGTTCTGTCTTGACATGTTTTGTTGTTGCAACACTTTACCTTTTGGATAATGCGTTTATTGGACAAAACAGACTGATTTTGCTTGATAGTATCTTGATTTTCTACATGCTGGCTACTGTGTATTCATACATCCAATTTCGCAAATATCGACATCTGTAAGTGTATAAAATTAAGGTTGTTATTGTTTCTTTTTCGTATGCTTATGCATCTTGTAGTTCATTTAGTTATACATGGTGGAAGTGGTTGATTAGCACTGGCATTTGTATGGCACTTACATTAAGGTAAACTTTAATTCTAATCAGTTTTGGGACTTATGCATATGACAGTGTGAAAATGATTGGTTTATTTGTTGTGGCAGCCATTGGTATGTCTGTCCTGATTGATCTTTGGGATTTATTGGATTCAAAGAAATATGGCTTGTCTAATGTAAGTTGTGTTCGATTAAGATCAGATAACCAACACGGATGATGTAGAAACAACTTGTACAACATTTTACTGCTCGTTTTATTGGCTTAATTACTATTCCTTCTATTGTCTATATGTTTTGGTTCTATGTTCACTTTGAGATCCTCAAGTATTCTGGTCCTGGAGATGCTTTCATGAGCCCTGGTTTTCAAGATACACTTTATGATAGTCCTTTGAGACTACAGGCACTTGGTAAATATAGGAAAAAGAGCATATCATAGACTCATGTGTTCCATAAATAGATATCATGTACAATCAATCCATCAAACTTCAACATGGCGAAACAACTGCCTTTCTTCATTCTCATGCACTTCGATATCCAGCTCAATATGAAGATAGTCGCTATAGCTCGCAAGGTGTTCAAGTGACAGGCAACTTGAAACCAGATCTCAACAGTTACTGGCGTATTAAACCCACTCAAGAGATTGACTATAGCTTAGGCACACATTATGTTCGACACAAAGACATTATTCAGCTTGAACATGTTGGTACTGGTCTCGACCTCTTGACGCATAATGTGGCTGCTCCTTTGACTCCTACCAATCAAGAATACACTACTGTGAATCATATTCAACATTACAATGATACTTTGTTTCGTGTCGAGTTGGATTCTCATAAAGACTCCGATGTTTGGTCCACCATGACAAAAGCAGTCAAACTGATCCATGTGAAGACAGGTGTCGCCTTATGGTGTAATAGTAAAAACTTGCCTGCTTGGGGTATGAACCATCTCGAGATCAGTGGAAACAAACTAGCAAAGGAGCCCAGAAACAATTGGGTCGCTACTGATATCTTGGGTGTCAATGCTACTGAAGTCAATCTTGGCAAAGACAAGACAGTGAAACATATGCATTTCTTGGTCAAGTTTGTTGAATTGCAGCTACGCATGATTCTTCATAACAATCGATTGACAGGCACTCATCCTTATCAATCCAGTCCTATTGTGTGGCCTATGATGTTGCGTGGTATTTCTTACTGGACAGAGGCTTCGTCGAATGGTCAAATCTATCTTACAGGCAATATTGCAGGTTGGTGGATAGGTCTCACATGCATTGGGGTCTTTAGTATGATCTATATGGGTCACATGATCCTCCAAAAACGGGATAAAGTCATGATGCATGAGGCCACTCGTATTCGGTTGACTCGTACAGGCGGCTTCTTTTTGCTGTTATGGGCCATGCATTATTTCCCCTTCTTTTTGATGGGTCGTTGCTTATTCCTTCATCATTACTTACCTGCTATGGCATGTAACTATTTGTTATTGGGTACCGTGTTTGATTACCTGTTTGTGGATGGGATCAATACGCCTATTTCCTATCAACCTCATGATAAGAAATTTAGTCTGAACCAAGCTCGCTTAAAACTCAAAAGCTTTGTTGCAGCTGGTATCCTGATTGGTATGCAATTTATGGTCTATCTCTTTTTATCACCACTGACCTATGGTACACCCGGATTGTCTGCTGAAGAAGCTACTCGGCGTAAAGTATTAAAGACATGGGATATTCAATTTGGTAAGTGAATAGCTTTCTATGTGTTACCCTTTGCTCATGATAGATATAGCCACACCCTAAAGCGTATATATGTTTCATAACAATAACAATAAAATATATCATGGTACAATTAGGCTGGTAAATATTGTCATAGAATTGATAAGGAAGGGGTATTTTCAAAGTCGAAAGCCATAACGTATAGTTCAATATTGAATCCGTTAAATACCGCATCAAAAGTAACAAATTGTTTTGGATCCTTGCTCTTCATAAAACGAACATGCAGTTGTCTTTTAAGTAATTCAGATGTTCTAGCCCGATCTTCCTCTACTAATTGAGAGGTGGTGCCTGGAGGCTTTATCTCACCATAACCAACCTCTTGACCATTTGCGACCAAAACAAAGTCAACTCGAATCCTTCTACAGGCATTATTAGTTGTTAAGATTGAAGACTTTTCCCTTTAATAATTTATTTTCTGGCTATACATGTTTCAGCATAATGGTTAGAATCCTCATCTGTGATAAATGAATCAAACTCCTCCAGCCTCTGGCGATAGTGAAATTGGTTCCAGTTGAGAAGAGTCGTTCACTCCAAGATAATGACCATTGTCATAATCGTTATTGCTGTTGTGATCTTCATGATCTATATTCGGAGCAGTACAGTTCAAATAATGTTTAACTGCAGCCACTTTTTACCATATTTTCTTGCTAAGATCTTGGCTCTCAACATTTCCGTAGTTGATGTATTGGTTAATCACTAGACTTTTTCCTTTATCGCCCTGTATCAAGAAAAGTAAATTAATAATCCACATTAGCTCACAATATTCATTTAGTATTACCTCTGAGTTCGTACCTTTAATCAAGGAGTCCAAGTAGTCTTTCAATTCGTCATTGATAATAGAATGATTACCAATAGTCTTGATGGCTTTTTTCGTAATTTGCTCTTATCCTTTTATTTCTTGGCTGAACTGTTTCGTGTTCTTTAAAAGATGGATAATCCCATAATCGAGGTGGACAGTTATTGAAGTATTTGAAAATCAGGTTACTGGGGTGCTTTATTTTCTTGTCAATATCAAGCATTTGCAAAAATATAAAAAGGTCAAAAAAATTTGATTGACTAAAAAAGTGTCCTTTACATATTTATTAAGGATGTATTTCACTTGTAATATTGTTCTTTACTTGCAATGATCTCAATGGACGGAATAGATTTTGGTTGAATAAGCTAAAATGACAA
Organism: Gilbertella persicaria; assembly: GCF_025201335.1. NCBI lineage: Eukaryota > Fungi > Mucoromycota > Mucoromycetes > Mucorales > Choanephoraceae > Gilbertella > Gilbertella persicaria. The sequence goes on along the minus strand of NW_026251979.1, from coordinate 366,960 downwards.
GACTGCCGTTAATGCTGTGGGACTTTTGAAAGGCATTGATGACGAGTCCGAACAATTTGCGCTGCTTGACGTTGTTCCCTACAATATGACAGTAGTTCCTTCTTTAGAGGAGATGGTATTGTCTTTTTCTTCTGGTTAAATCATTGGTTATGCGTCTGAGTATTTATGAGATAAGCATGGTATCTTATAATCTGTATAACATATTCTAGCCCTTTTTCTTGCTTAGGTAAAAGGAAACAAGTCAATTAGCTATCGTCCTATATTCAAATTGGCGTTTGTTCAACAATGCGATACTGCTTATTTGAATTAGTGTGACCAATGCTATCTTGTGTCTTCTGGATAAGGATTTTATTCTATTGCATCTTGTTCTTGGTCAGAACTCCATCTATTTTTTGTTTTATTCCCTATTACCAATTTTATATTCCCTCTCATAGGTATAAGTCGTTACCAAAATAAACAATATATAATATTATTTCAATATTATTATCTAACAGCAGCTCCCACTTGAAAAAGCATAAGCCTCTCTAAAATAACATCAAAAATAAGAAACAAGCAGCCCGCTTCGAATTATCGAGGAGTACAGTGAGACAAAAGACCATCAAGGCTGGCTAAAATTTACTGGGACAGAAATATTGGTATGAAGTAGTCTGAAATCTGCCAGAGAAAGAGAGATGGCTGTAGGGTGATTGATGTAATGGTGTTATGGATACACTTGATGAGCATGAAATGTCAGGTTGTCGTCTCATCCTGAATAATACCACTATATACATGTAAGACTTTTTGCTGTTCAAAATCAATCAAAAGTCGCAGACACTTACCCTTTTCTGAACCCAATCGAATTCTTTAGGTCAAAAGTTAAGGCTAGAGTAAAGAGAGACTGCTTCACTGCAGTTGATGATATCACTGAATCGGCAACTGGCCTTTTACTTTTACCCATTCTACTTAGCCTGCCTCAACCAACAATACACTTGAACAGAAACCGAAATTCTAAAAATCAACAATATTTACCAGCCTAACTATACCATGATAGATTTTATTATATCTCGAGAACAACTCTCTCGTTGATTCGTTAAGTGTTAGAATAATGAGGTCATTTGTTTTATTTGATTGGTTCTGGCTGCATAAAGATAAGACCTTATGGTAACTGAGACTTAAACGCGTATTTCACGTGTCTCCTGCTGAGATTAAAAAATCAGTTTAAATAGAGTCTATTCAAGTTTTTTTTTTTTCTATTTCTTTCTTTTTTCTTTACTATTCTGTTACATGTCTACTACCACTGACACACGACCTGGTTTATCCACTTTGTTAAAAAGCAAAATTGGTAAATTCCATCATGCTCAAAAGAGAAAACCATCCTCATTACGTAGTAAAAGTAGCCCAGCCCTTATTGTGGCGGCACATGAGATGAAACAAAAACCCATTCCTACTTGTCAAACCATCGTTGATCTTTCGTAAGTATCTTTAAAGAAAGAGGAAAAAATAAGCTTATGTTTTTGCATAGTGCACTAGATGAGGATGGATTTACTCAAACAGTCTCTTTGTTGCTCTCTCAACTCTTTGATATCCATGACACAAGCCTCCAGCTCGAAAGAGTAAGTGGCGCATTAACCAATGCCGTCTTTTTTGTTACCGCAAGTCATAAACGTATGCTATTACGTGTCTATGGTGTGGGATGTGAGCAAATACTCGACAGAAACAAAGAACTTGACTGGCTCAGTCGTCTTTCTGAATTGCATATTGGTCCTCGATTGCTTGGCATCTTTGGTAATGGTCGTTTTGAAGAATATTTACCTTCCACTACGCTGACTTGCAAGGACATTCGTACCTCTTTTATCTCGCTACAAATTGCTTCTCGACTACACCAATTACATTCCATTGTCAACACGTTCCCGCCTGAACCCAACGAGCCACTCGAAGTCTGGACAAACATCGATAAATGGTTTGCTGCACTTGACTTGGCTCTTTTGAAATCCAAGCATCCTGATTGGACAGCAGAAATTGAATCAAAACTCGATGTGGACTCATTACGTGATGAAATCGAGTGGTGCAAGTCTATTTTAATGACATCCACCAGTCCAACTGTGTTTGCACACAATGATGTAAGTTCCATTTGCTATAGAAGAAAGGCTAAATGATATCAATAGACACAATATGGTAATATTCTTAAAATCAATGGCACAGAGGAATTGGTAGTGATTGATTTTGAATATGCTGGTTATAATCCTCGAGCCATGGATATTGTGAACCATTTCTGTGAATGGATGTATGACTACCATAGTCAACAACCAGCCAAGATGCATGTAGATCAATACCCCACCCTACAGGAACAATCCTTGTTCCTGGCTTCCTATCTAAACACACAAGACCAAACTCAAATACAAGCCTTACAAGCAGAAGTGGATGCTTGGAAGATGGCTTGTCATTTGTTTTGGGCACTTTGGGGACTTGTTCAAGCCAGCCAAAGTGAAATTGAGTTTGACTATCTTTCTTATTCTCTTCAACGTATTAAAGCCTTTCGAACAGAATTAGATCATCATAGGCGATAGAAAGAAAAATAAAAAAAAAGCCTGTCCTACTCTCTATTACCATTTTTAGTTTAATCGCTTTCTGCAAGCATTTTCTTTTGTTTTTTTTTCTCTCTTTCTTTCCCTTTTCTTTATATAATGCCAAAGAACAATCAAAGTAGCTTACATGATAGACTATCTTCACCTAAAGAGTAAGACTCAATGATCAAAAAAAAAAAAAAAGATACTGAATGTAAAATAGAGTACCAGCATTTGCAAAAAAACCAATTTTAGGCTTTTCTACTTGGTCTTCTCAAATACTGGATGATATACCTGGTTATGGTGGTAAACACATCAATCCATGGTAAATCCTATTCTTTACTCTGTATTTTATCAACCCTTGAGTTAGGTTTAATGAACAAAACATAAAAGAGATCTCTGACACAATGAAACTCAAGATGCCAGCTTATGAATATATTAATCTTGACTCTGGCTGGTAAGAAAAGGGAAAAGGCATCACTTGACTGACATTGTCTCTGTTTAGGTGTAGTGAATGTGATGAATTCGGTCGTTGGACTGTACGTCAAGATCTGTTCCCTCATGGTTTACGTCCAGTATCCGACTATTTAAAAAAGAATGGACATAAACTAGGTGTTTATATCTTGCCTGGTATTCGACAAGATGCTGTCACTCAACAAAAACGCATCAAGGGCACACACACGACACTCGACCAAATCACACCTTCACGTAAAGAAGGCTGTGGTTTCAAAGGCACTACATTCATGCCTGATGAACATAATGAACTCGTTCAAGCCTATTATGACTCCATTGCTGATCTATTTCATGAATGGGGTATTTCCTTTGTCAAACTAGATGCTGTTGGACCTGGTGGTGGCAGTGAATATTATCCTTATACAAGCCCTGATAATCGTGCCTGTACTCAAATGATGTACCATGCTTTTAAACGATACGATATTTGGCTTGAAATCTCCTGGCAGATTGATGTGAGCTATGCAGACGAATGGGCCCATATATCCAATGGTGCCCGTGTCTATGTGGATATTGAATCGTATTCGACTCGAAGCATGACTAGTTCGCACCGTGTCATGCAGCGTATTACTCCGTGTGAGAAATGGGCAGAGACGTGTGTGGTAGGCAGTGACTATGGATTCTATATTGATCTGGATGCTGTCTTGGTAGGCATGACAGTCAATGGCAAATGTGTAGATGGACTGGATAATGACGATATACGTCAGACGTACATCAGTTTCTGGGCCCTTGTGTCCTCTGTGTTCTGTACTGGATCGGATCCTCGGGCGATTCCCGACAAGTATTTAGCCTGGTATAATCATCCTGAAATCTTGGAGATACATCAGAGTGGTGTGATGGCCAGACCGATTGGTTCTGGTAATGTGTGGCAGAATAGAAAACAAGTCTGGTGGAAGAGACTCAAAGATGGTCGTATCTATGTATGCTTAATCAATGCTCATACGTATATCTTTATGCTTGGTCTAAGTCATGAAGTCACACTTGAATTGGCCCATCTTGGCTTACATCGTGCTAAATTAAAAGATGTCTGGACAGGTGAAATGTTAGGTGTGTATGACAACAAGTACAGTATTGTGTTACGTGCTGGACAGAGCCAGACGTTACTTGTTAGTCCTGCTTAATTTATTATTGTGATAAATCTGTTTAATAATAAAGGCTGCTACATCAAGATCCTATAAGACAATGTAAATCCCTTCTCTCTATACCATGGTTATCTTACCTGCCAATACTGCATATGAGCACTAAAAGCACTTAAATAAGGGTTTTCTAATAGACCTTCTTGAATACAATAGTCTACACGACCTGTTTCATTTAACATTTTGATCTTTTTGGCTCCCTGTAAATAAGGTGTAGCATGCGTCGTAGGAAGCTTCGTATGAACAGGATCACTGTTGGATCGAATACGGGTCAACTGAGTATCTTTTTCTTTCTCTTCTTCTTTTTTTTTTCTTCTTCTGCTTCATGGTCACTGCTCACTTCTTGAGGATGTGTGTCTTCATAAATCTGTTGTCTTGATAACCCTAATCCACGCATAAACAAGCTGGTCGTCAAACCCATTTTGAATGATTCGTACATGGCACCTGCTCGATTGGCAATGCCTGATCCCATATTAAAACTAGCATCAATCACACCTTTTAGGCCACCCTTCATGTAGGGAATAGGTTCTGGCTTTAGTTTAGCACTGTAATGACGAGCAATCAAGGGTTCAATACGATACGCCACAGGATCAGACTATAGAGTTGTGAGTAAATATACATAAAATGGTCTTTTCACTTGCTTTATGAAAGATATTGTATAGATTCTCTACGGCTGGATAACAGAGATTGATAGCACGGGGTGAAGGTGATTTTACATCAGAAAGAGCAATATGAGCATCTGTCTGATTCAATGATTTTCTAGAGGCAATCTTAAATCCACGCAAGAGCAAGATGACACCTAAAGGAGATCCAGCTGCAAAAAAATTCTGGACAGGAAATAAGAGAGGAGGTAGTTTTTGTGAACTGGTGGGTATAGCATGTTCATCTAATGAGTTGGTTGTATCGGGTGGTGTCATGGGCTGTAATGTCAACATATCAAATGCTAAAAGAGACTATATATATATATATATATATATATGGGATATCATCAATATATAGGCCTCGCTTGATTCTCTCTACTTTACCCCTAATGAGTGTCCAAAGATAGACACTTTACCATGCTTTAGGAAATCAGGGTTCCTTGTGCCAAACAAGCGATAGATACGATTGATTTCTTTTGTGATGATCTGCGTCATCAACTCACGATAACGCGGTGTCATATACAAGGGGACTTGAAAAGTGAGCGATCCTATAAGATATAGATAGCCTTACCATCTAACAAGACATCAGAGACAACCGTACGTATGTTGGGAACACCCTCTAGTGTTAATTCATCCAGAGTAGGACAGCCATCTTCTACACCCAACATACCAAGATCTGCTTCCATTTCTTCTTCATCATCAGCAGCCATACCAAACTTAACATCTTGTCTCCACATGACAGGCAATACTTGAATACCATTAGGTCGATGTGGTTCAGAAGCCATTGCTGCAGGATAAGCCAATTTAAGTGTCTTTCTCATTGTATTGACATCTATACATGTTAGTTTTTTTTTTTTTTTTCTATTTGTCTTTACCATGAACAAAAGAATGGCCTGTACGTTCAGACATTTTCTGGCCCACACTAGATGGGTTAGTGACACATCAACAAAGTACAACTTACCCATGGATAACAAACATAAGATGGTCAATCTTTCTTACTTCTTCTTCACTATTGTCATAGTCTTCCATCACTTGTTCATCTTCAGAAGTATCTGATTTCTCGTCTTCTGTTGTAGGCACAGTGGGTTTTGGTTTTGATTTCTTGGTCATTTCTTCAACAGCAGCATAACCCCGCACAAGACGAGTTCCGCCTAAATTTTGCTTGTTTGTTAAACGCGTAATGATACTCTTGGCAAATTTACTACTGGCACTATTACTAGAACAAAAAAAAAAACAAGGCTATCAATCTACCAATCACAGGAATTACACTTACGATAACAGCCAAGCAGTATGTTCGCCTGTATAGACAATGTATTGGCCTAAATAAGGACCTAATAGATTCCATTGTTTATCCACTGATTGTTTAGAAAGTGACATTTCCAGCTTCTTTTCTTCTGCAGATTGATTGTCTTCTTCATTTTGACTCAGAGTTGCTGTTGATGTGGTCAAATAAGGCTTATGTTTACTAACATATAGTAGGTAAGCTACACGAATACAACCATGATTTCACTTTACTAGTAACCCAATTCAATTTGCTCAGCCATGTTTTCTTCACAAGGCACCCAACCATCTGACTGCATAAACCAAGTGGCTCTACGGACTTCATACGTGGGGCCTTCCCAGTAAACAGGACTAATGGTACGTTGTGTTACATCGACTTCAAATAAATGGTCTTCATTGACAGGCACTCTTGCTCTCACATCATGATTCTTGTTAAAATATAAGTTCATACACTCTCATATACAACGATTGGCTTACTTGATAGGCTTTCTCTAAAGCAGCTGAATCACGTTGAGAAAAAGGAACCCATTTGCTTGACAGTTTGGGCTTAGGACTACTGGTTTGCTTATTAAGCGTAGAAGAACTCTTGGCTCTTCGAATAGAAACAGGGTCTAGAATAGGATTATCAATAGCATGAAACCTACAAAAAAAAAAGAAGAGAAACCCCCATCAATTCATTATACATCCATCAAAAGAAAATAAGGTACCAAAGGCATTTGTATTGCATTTATTTTTTTAATTACCAGCGAGTTATAAGTGGAGGTACATCAAGGTCAGGTATTAAATTATGAGGGCGAGGTGTACGTCTTTGAAACGCCATACCCTTTTGTTTAGCATCGGGTTCTAACATGATAAGGAAAAGAAAAGAAAACAAAAGAAAACAAAAATAGGTGCTAGTGTATTTAAAGACATCAACGTCACGTCCTTTTTTTTTGTTTTTATTTTCTTTCATCATGGGTAAATGGACAGACAAGTTATATATCACACATTCAGAATGGAGTGGTGAAGTGGGTCAACATTCAGCTTCTGCTGGTATTACAGGCCATAAGCCTTCATTAGGGTTTAAACGACTTCCTTTTTATTGTTGTTCACTTTCATTACAGCCTTTTGAACATCCTGTATGCACACCAGAAGGCACTGTGTTTGATCTCGTCAACATCATTCCTTACATCAAAAAGTACGGTACCAATCCAGTCACTGGAGAAAAGCTCGAGACAAAACAACTGATCAAGCTCAACTTTTTCAAGAACGAAAAGGATGAATATTATTGTCCAGTCACTTTTAAAGTGTTCTCAAGTCATACAGCCATTGCAGCCATCAAAACAACAGGCAATGTGTTTGCATATGATACGATCGAAAAGCTTAACATCAAACCAAAGCATTGGCGAGACTTATTGACAGATGAGGTGTTTACGAAAAAGGACATCATTATGATCCAGGTAACATGGACATTATCGAATGATGTTTCTAACTTGCTTTAGGATCCACATAACCTAGAGAAGAAAGACTTGTCTAATTTTGATTATGTCAAAAACAACAAGAAAGCAGTGAATGTGGCTCAAGAGATCGAAAAGAGAAAACCAGAGAACAATATCAATATTGCCGGCATGGGCAATGTCAAGAAAGTCTATGATCAACTCAGCCAAAAGAAAGAGGAAAAGCCTGTGCCTACTTCATTTCACCAAAAAAAGGCCAATTTACCTTACAACGCAGCTCATTATTCAACAGGTGAAGCTGCTGAATCGTTCACTTCCACAGCCATGAACGCCTATACACAATCCACGCGTGCATTGATTGATGAAGATGAATTTATGTATAAAAAGATCAAGTCAAAAGCTTATGCGCGTATCATCACAAATTATGGCCATATCAATGTTGAATTGTTCAGTGATCGTGTGGCTCGTACATGCCATAATTTTGTACAATTGGCCAAGACAGGATACTATAACAATGTCATTTTTCATCGAAATATCAAGCGGTTTATGGTAAGCACATATGGACATCAAAGATACTTACTATGCGTTAGATTCAAGGTGGTGATCCTACAGGTACAGGCAGAGGAGGTGAATCCATTTGGAAGCGTGATTTTCCTGATGAGATCAAGACGACATTAAGGCATGATGCAAGGGGTGTCCTTAGTATGGCCAACAAGGGAAAAGATACGAATAGTTCTCAATTGTAAGTGTCTTCATGACTCCTTGCGATATTGATTATCTATGTTAGCTTTATTACTTATGGTCCTGCTCCTCAATTAGATGGTCAACATACTGTGTTTGGCAAAGTAGTGGGTGGAATGGATGTACTGGCGAAACTAGAAAACGTGCCTGTGGATGATAATGATCGTCCTGAACGAGAAATTAAGATCAAGCAAATACAAGTGTTTGTCGATCCATTTGAAGAATACCAAACACGTCTTAAAAAGAAACTGGCTCACGAAGCCAACAAGGAAGCAGAAGACGAGGAAGCAAGAAGAAAGCGAGAAAAAGAAGACAGAATGGGTTGGTTTGGTCCAAGTGTAGTCAATACAGAACAAGGAGGTGTTGGCAAGTATTTACAGCAAGCAAAGAAGCGTGCGTCTGAAGCACAGGCAACAGAAAGTGTGAACAAGAAAGTGAAAGCGAAAAGCACGTATGGTAATTTTGATAATTTTTGAATAAAACACATTTGAGAATGCTTGTATTCAAAGATAAAAAGAGACACAATCACACAGGATAAAAGTTTGATATGGTGTTCTATAGAGCAAACCCATCTGAAATACAAAGGCTTCGGGCTAGTAACTATTCAAGTCTTGTTATACACCCTAGAAAGTAGCATGTATAAGCAGCTTATTTAAGCCAATTCTTTGCAATGGCATATCGATATAATTAAATGTGCCTAGACTATACATCTCAATTGAATACTCATTGCACTTACTAGACTTGATGGAATAAATGTACCTTGTAGTACCTTGTTTAAATAAACATTTGACTAGTATGTTATTCATTTAATAAAGACAACTAGACAGGAAATTGCTTCAACAGAGCAAACAAACAAACTATTTATGCAAATCTTCTTCTTCTTTTTCTTGGGCGTATAAAGATGTTCTAAAGCCTGTTTATACACGCATAAATGCTCCAAATACCTAAAGGCAGTGTTTGCTAACATATAGGGTGCATTTGGAGTTGATTTGGACCATAAAAGGCGACTTGTGAAAAATGGCCAAAATGACCATTCGACCAAAGGGTATTATTCACAAAAATCCTCCTTTTGAATACTCTTCTTCTTCTTTTTGACGCTACAAGACGAAAAATAGAGCTATCAGCAAGTTTAAATACTCAAAACGTGCAAAGATGCTAGTTCTTTTTTTTACTAAAGTATTTGTTTATTGATTGTATTACAAAAATGATGAGACAAGAGCAAAAAGCTTTATAAACATTTTTGCATATTTAAGCAGAGCTTTGCCAACAAAATAGCAGTAATTTATACATCATTAGACTCGCAAATGCATTACCTACAGCTTTTACTAATCCATCAAAGTCTAATAACTGCATCTTTATGTAGTTTTCAACAAAAGCTTGATTTTTGATGCAGTGGGAAGAACTGGATTACTTTCATTTTGTTGTGTTCAATCTCCGATGGGAAGTTTTTTGTATGTGTACTTCGTACTCAAAAAGTATGAACAGAGTGGAAAGAGTTGACATAGCTTTATGCTTACTGAAGCACTTGTAGCAGTTTCTATTGCAACATGAACATGTCTAGGCAAGAATGGCCTCTTTCCTTCAAGTAAACGGAATGCTCTCAATAAATGCACCTTGAAAGATACTAAGCCACCAAGGCAACTGTCACACTCATTGCTTCAAAAAAAAAAGGGTGCTTTTGAATTTTTTCTTGTTTGTAATCAACAACAAAAATGGCACCTGCTCTCAAGGAAGAAAAGAACACAACTGCTACCGTCGATCAAGAAGAACAAATGGATGTTGACGAAACTTCCGAAGTGGAAGAAAACTCAGATGAGGACATGGACGAAGAGCCTGACTTGGTTGTCAGTGCTGACAAGATTGAAATCGTAGGTAGCCACGCTGATCCTACTGCTATGACTTTCTGTTTCAAGGAAGAAGACCATACACTTGGCAACGCACTTCGTCATGTTATCAACAAAAAGTAAGTGACATTTCATTGAACTAAAAGAAGATGCTAATGTCTGTGTCAGTCCTCATGTTGATTTCTGTGGTTATTCTATTCCTCACCCCTCAGAAGCTAAAATGAACGTTCGTATTCAAACCACAGATAAGACAACTTCAATAGATGCTTTGAAGACAGGTCTTAGCAATTTGTATGATTTGGTAGCTCATGTGCGTGAAGCTTATGCTGCTGATTTAGCCAAGAAAGAATATGTTGAATTTGAAGAAATTGCATAAATACTCACAAAAAAAACAATAAGCATTCTATTTATCCCATGTATACATCATTACCAACATTACATATACGTTTTCTTTAACTATTCACTATAACGAAAATAAAAATTCATTCAAGTTAAAGCATGGATTTCAATAATTATTTATTGTTTTTCTTTTTTCTTTGTTCTCTATGGATGAACACAGACCATTTAACTCTAATCTGTCTAACGGCAGTAACACGACAGAAGAGAACAGACTTGAGTTTGCTTCTGAAGAATATTTACGGGACGATTCAGCCTTGCAAGACTCTTTTTATTCGATTGTTTCTGAATCAGCAGACAATGAATTCGCTTCTGAACTAGGTCTTACGCATGTTCAAAGAGAAGACGATGAAGCAGAAAACCCTCAATTGGACGATGCAGTCAAAGAAAGTACAGCTTTATCAATCTATAAAGAAACGCATCCAGATCACGAGCAGTTCAGTTCAGGAGGACGTGAAGTAGCAGACCATGAAGCTATCTGGAGTGTATCTACTTTTAGACCACCTCATTGGGGTCCTGATAAACTAAGGGATAATAATGCATTAACATATTGGCAGTAAAGTACGCTACTGTAGATTTAACAAATCTTTGTCTATATTTGCTCACACTTACTTATAGATCAGACTGCCCTAATCCGCGACTGGATCATACCATTGATATCTCTTTTCACAAAGCCACTTATATTCGACAAGTCTCTCTGTTTATTGATTTCTTTCAAGATGAGAGTTATACACCAAAGACAGTGGTTGTTCGAGGAGGATTGACATTTCGCGATCTACAAGAAATCAGTCGCATTGAATGTAGTGAAGTAGTAGGCTGGATCAATATGGACATTACCTCTGTCAAGTATGTCTTGTGCATTATATGTCATGTTACTTACACATTATTCAAGTGATAACAATCCTTTTCGATTGTTTTATTTACAAATAGCTATCTTGAGTACACATTTGAATGGTAGAGATACACATATTCGTCAACTCAAAGTGTATTCAGAAGTGCCGTAAGTAAAAATACTCATATGATTGAATGAATCATTCATGTGTCTATAGATCCTATATTCAAGCTGAAGAAAACGAACAAGAGAAAGAGATAGAAAAGACAAAGAACACATACAGAAAGCGATTTAAGCATGGTATTCGATAAAAGGGGAGGTGTTTATTTCTTATTGCTTCCAGTCAAACCACTAACAAGGCCATTGACAGTACCAGTAACAGTATTTAAAGTGCCTTGAACAACATCACCAATATTGGCTGTTGTTTCTTGAATTAAACCATTACCATGTTGTGTTTGTCCTTCAGTCTTGAGTCTTTCGTTGCCTACTGCAGAACCAGCAGTTTCCTTCACATCACCCACATATTGATCTTTCTTTGCTTCTGTCTTGTTTGGTTGCATTATTGTATATTATGAAGAAAAAAAAAAAGAGAGAGAGAGAGAGAATAAGCTTATAATTATATACATGTATGTGCATGAAAGGTTTTGTTGATGTCATTGTAAAACAAGATTATATCACTATGAGCAAATGGTGTGAGAGCTTTATTTCCTTTTTTGTACTTCTTTACCATGACCAATTACAATCACAATCCTTCCAGTGAACAAAGAGATATTTGGAGCAAGTAAGGCAAAGTTAGCTGTGCTTTACTTATAAGATAGAGAACAAAATAAATTAAGTGCATTGTTGGACACGCAAGACAACCTTGGATTTGAGTTGAGTGATCTCAAGTATGTTGCTGGTGTCGATCTTAGTTTTCCACTAGGTGAATATGAGAATGCTGTAGCATGTCTTGTTGTCATGTGTATTCCCGAATTAAAAGTAAAATAGTATGGATGTCGTCATAAGCTAATCTAGTTAGATTGTATATAAGCAATTTCTTCAAACAAAGTTACATCTGCCTTATATTGCTGGCTATTTAGCTTTTAGGGAAGTCGATCCGCTACTGAATTTATTGCTTCAGTTAAAAAAGGAACAGCCTGAATTATACCCTCAAATCATTCTTGTGGATGGTATATAGTTCATTTGTTTATTTTTAATGAAATACATAACTCATCTTTATAGGTAATGGTCTCTTACATCCCCGTAAGTTTGGTATTGCATCCCATTTAGGTGTATTATCAGACACGCCTACTATTGGTGTTGCAAAGAACTTTTTAGCTATTCCGTCAGAATTTGATGATTTGAATGAAATCAAGAAAGCATACAAGTCAAAATTACTAAAAAAGGGAGATATATATACACTCATAGGAAGTGCAACACAGTCAGTCTATGGTGCTGCTGTTAGAACCTCTGATTCAGCACCTAATCCTGTGTTTATCAGTCAAGGACATCGAGTCTCTCTCTCTACTGCCATCAAAATAGTCCTTGCTACATGTCCGAAATACCGTATTCCAGAGCCCATTCGAGCTGCAGATTCAGAAAGTAGAGCTTACATTCGATTAAATAGGTGTTTATTCAATAAATAAGGATTAATAGTAATAATAAGAATAGTAATAATAAGAATAAAGGAGAGATAATTTTATAAAGAGTCTATTCAAGAGAAATACTTAGTTCTCTAATTTGGGATGCATCTAATACTTGAAGATTTCTACACTTTTCCAGTAAGAAGCCATCTTCATCAAAAGAATAACGCATAGCCAATCCTTGGAAAGTCAAGACTCTTTTGATTACAGTAGCAATCACACGATATTTCCTGAAATTCACAAGAGGTTGGTCAAGACAATCAGGTAAATGTCTAGTATTGTTTACATTATAGATTCTTTGATTTTCCAGATTGGGTTTTAAGTATCGGGGTTTTTCCGAATTGAAGACAAGATCAGATAAGTAAATACCCAAGAAGGGAATACATCCACCAAAGGGAATCTTAATACGTGTCTTTTTAAACTTGTGTTTATGCGAGGTAGTGCCTGGTAATTCAACTTGCACTTCAGCGGGTGAATTACCGTACTCTTCAGCTACTTCTGTCATGCTGTCTCGAATATGTTTCCAGTTCTTCATAGGTGATGTAAACTCTGTAAGTTTGTTGAGTTGCTTTTGACATCTTGTGCTGACTTTGGACCATGTTTTTTCAAGACGGGCAACAGCGGGTGATTGCAGACCTAATAAGATCTGAAGCAAGGTAGCATAGTTGGAATACATTTGGCATTTCTAAAAGCGATTAGTGCATGTATATAAAATACTGTATCTTACTCTAGCAAGGCGAATAAACTTTTCGATTAACTTGACACGTTCATGAATATTTCTTGTTCTCACAATTTCTGAAGCAACCCATTGACAGACAGTATTGAATCTCTGGATGACTTGTTCAATACCTTGCTCTTGAATTCGTCTCTGTTCTGTTTGTCGTGTATAATTGATCTGCTTATCATTGTAGTCTTCATTCAACGCCTGCTGTTCGTGAGAGAACAAGTCAGTGGTGATATTACCACAGGCATCCATTTTTGTCCATTTACAGTGAATCAGTTCTTCCCAACCTACTTTGACTAGCACATCTCTCTCTACATAGCATAATTGACTGGCTAACAAACTGGTTCTGTAGGACATGATAAAGCATCGGCCGTGGTGACTGTCCACCATGCCTGGACCTAAAGATCGAGGAATAGTCTGAATATCTGTATTTTCAGTCATCGTGGTTTCTAAGGCAGGTAACACAGGAGGAATACCGACTTCAATCATTTTAGATTTAGGACCATGGGATGTGACATCTGAAAGAAAAGACATACGAGCACGGCTCGAACTAGCTTGTGCTTCTGTTTGGATTGATCTTTCAGAAGGTGCACAGCTTGTGCCATCGTCATCATCATCAGAGGTATCTGGATCATGTTGAGGATGATCTACTGTAGATTCAATCAAGGATCTTGCTTGTAAATTGCCTAAATAGACAGGACCATATTGGGCTTCTTTAGCTTGCTTGGCATCTTGATGAAAAGGGTTATTCAATTGGTTTACCCTAGCATGTTGATCCAAATCAATGCTAGCCCCTCTCTTTCTTCTCAGTTCAAGACTGAGTCTACGTTCTTCATCTGCAATTAACATCATGCTCAATCGACGACAAGTGATATTGGATCCATGTTTATTGCCAGAACAATGGGCACAATCACACTTGTTATCTTCTGTATTGTCTTCATCTACACTACTATGTCTTAATCGTTGGGCAATCAAATTGACCAATTGACCACCATGCTGTTTTTGTTGTTCTTCTTCTTCTTGCTTTGCCTCTTGATCTCCTGGAATAACCTCGTTGTTAGCTACCTCAGTTTGAGCTTGATTATCGTTTTCTTTGATTTGTGTCTTTTCATTTTCAACAACACTATGAGGTCTCAACACCTTGGAAAGCACTTTAGATAGTCTACGCTTAGGCACGTTGTCTTCTTTTGTAGTTGTGTTTGGTTTAGCATCAGGTGCCATGGTAGCTTCATAAGGAATAGAAGCAAATGCCTCGAGTTCATTCATATCAGTGGTTTGAGCTGCTTTCTTCTTTGATCCTGCTTTCTTCTTTTTGAGTGTCTTGCTTGGGCTCTTTTTAACAACTTCTAGAGATGAGGGCAATTCAGGTACTTTTGGAATATCTTCAGCATGTGTAGCTGTTAGATAAGGTGACGTTGTAGTAGATGAAGGTGCAGAAGACCAACCCACTGATTCAGTATCATGCAAGTTCTTTTCACTCTTGCGCTTTTCAATGCTTTTCCTCGACAATTTCCTTGCCAGTCCAACAGGTGATCGGCTGCCACTCAATTCATCTCCACTAAGTTCTTTCAATAGTTCATCAGGTAGAGTAGCGTCCACTGTCTGCTTGTTCTTTGATCTACTGTATTCACCATCTGATTTGCACCATCTTTCTGAAGGCACACGACGAATACCTGTCTTGGATATACTGGTAGGTGTTGTTGGCATTGAATTCTCGCTTGTCAAATCTGCTTTGTCCACTGACGGGGGAGGTAATTCAGTTGTAGGTACATCAGGTGCATCAAAAGGCACAGGATGTTCATTGGCTACTGGTTGGAAGTAAGCTAAGGTTTCTTGTTGTTCCTGTAACCAGTGTCGATCAAGGTCTCCTGTTTGGTGTAATCCATCCTCCTCCTCTTCGTCTTCATCTTCGTCCGACTCGTCTGATTCGTTTGGCACTGTTTCACCAGCACTCAGTTCGCTTTCAAGCGAATCGTCTGAAGCAACACTGATCATTGAACTAGCATCTACAGGTGCATGTGGTTCTGCCATACTTGATTCATGAACGCTTTTATTGTATTGATGCGATTGACCATCATCAAATCCGTTCGCTTCAGGAACTACAATGTCATGAGCAGAAGCATGTGAAAGTCGATGAGCGAGCGTATCCACAGTAGGTGAATCTACAAGAGTACTCTTTAAGGAACCTACCACCACCACACGAGCATAACGAGCATCTTGCACTGCCATATTACCATTATGATGACTACTCATGTCCACACCCAACGTTGTCTTGCGACGAATGACGTTCTGAGAGAGTTTGGCTCTGACAATTTCACCCATCTGTTCTTGTTCGGCTGTAGGGGGTGGAGGGGCAATGACCTTGACGCGCGATGCTCCTGAAGATCGGTTGTAGTACAATTTTTTTAAACGTCGTACAACACGCTTTAATATCTTTACAATGCGCTGATCGCGTGGAGACTCCTTGACGAGTGGGTGGCGCGGGAGCTGGTTCAAGAACTCGGTTAGAATCACTCGCAATGAACGATTACCAATAAAATCATGAACAAAATAATTATTGAGCCAATGACGAAGGACAACAAATGTTCTATTATAGATCGTGTTAGCTCTGACGTGTGAATGCCATGTTACTTGCCTAATTCTAACAACTCTTCTTGTTTCTTCATCGTTTTGTAAAGCCCAATAGAACCGAGACATCAAAAGCTGACAGAGGTCAATAGAACTTAAAAAGTCTCTGTAGGTTAAAAAAAAGTCCGTCATAAACGTATAATCTAAAGTGTTTGTCAATTTCTCAACAAGCTTATGAATCGTGGCTGCTTCAATCACTTTAGGAATATCCTTTTGTGACTCCATCTCTTGATCCTTTACTGATTTCTTGTTATTGCTCTTTTTCAATCCAAATGCTTTCTTTAACAGAAAGGAACTGTGTTGAGCATGATCATTCATGTTGTCTGAGGATTTGGTGGATCTACCCAATTTCAGGTTTTCAGATAAGAGTTGTGCTGATAAACGCACCGAAGCAAAGCTAGGCTTACGTTCTTTGGAGATATGATTACTGGATTTACTGGTTACTAAAGTCGATGTTGTATTTGAAGAAAACCCTTTTAATTCGGGCCGTGTGTGTTGATTATTGTACAAGGTAGCATATGATGATGGTCTTTCGGGAGAAGTAGTGGTGGCCATAGAAGAAGAAAGGGCAATTGGATCGGGCCCCCAAATGATAAAGCGTTCATCTTCATCCGAGATGATCAAATCAAATATCTCGGGCGAACCTATGATCACTTGGGTTTCTTTTATGTCTTGTTGTTTCTGTAGAGAAGGGAGTGTATAGTTACTGTGTACAGATGAAATAGAGCCAGATCGAATGATAGGTGTTGTAGAATGAAGCAGAATAGAAGAAGGATTGGCTGGTAGCATGATATCAATCCCATTTTCGTCTTCAATCAAGATATCGTTGAATTTACTGACATTGGGAATACGTGGTAATGAGAAACTTTTAGATGGTGTAGGAATAGGTGCTGATGTAGATGTGGTACCAAGGGATGGAGATCGTAATAGCTCATTAGAGCCTACTGGATCCAAAACAGAATCAACGTAGGACGAGATAACAAACTTGGATCGAATATCGTGCTGTAATATGGCGTTGTTGTTCATGGCGTCGTTGTCTTCCTGAGATACTTTGCCAATAGGTCGTTTCACTACTGAGATATGGTTGACAGAGACATGGCCGTATTTACTGTTATCGGATGGCGTTCCAGGTCTAGTTACTTGTTTCTTTGGTAATAGACCTTCGTGTTGGTATTGTTGTCGTTCCCAAAAGATTTTTGAATCAACATATTCAGGTACACCAAAGACAGTCGCAAGTGCAGCACACTCTCGACCACCTTCACCACTGTTGTTCAAGAGCTCGATAGGAATGAGTGAATTGTTTCTCTTTCTCTGTGGGTTGGTGTTTTCATCTTGTAGGGGCATTGTCTTGGTCTCTGTAGCACTATAAAATGATGGTTTAATTTCTTGAGTATTTGTTTTCTATCTACCTATTCATTTCATCCGGTATCGGACTATGAATCATGCTTTTGGGTGGAGACCAAGGCGAGATAGACTGTTGGTATTCAAGCATAATAGTAAAAAAAAAAAAAAAAAAAAAAAAAGGAGAGAAGAAAAGAAAAGAAAAATTTTTTTTGTGATTGTTTTGATATGCAAAAGAAAGAGAGGGGAACACAATTATCATTTCACATGTACCATTGACTTTGATGGAAGCGTGTCACTTTTGGTAGATCAACAAAACCCAAAGCAGCAAAAAAAAAAAAAAAAAAAAAAAAAAAGGATAGGCAACAGTTACTCTCATAGAAAACTTTTTTCATTTGTTAAAGAAACGTGTATAACAATGTTGTTACACATCATTTAATCCAGAAAAAAAAGGAAAGAGAGTTCTGTCTACCTTTTTTGTTGAAGTGTGATAATAGCTGAGGTTGAGTTCATAAACACTCCTGTAGAGTACATACTGAACTTCCAAATAAAGAAAGCTTATTGATGCAACTTCAAATTAACCTTGCATAATATCCACATGTAACACATAAAAACTAAATGATGGGCTTATTGTTTTACATAAAGAAGAGTGTAACTACTAGTTTTGTGTCTAGAATCATTTATTTATTTACACGATTAGTTGTACAATTATTATTGCTTGTCTTTTAAGCGAAGATAGTCATCAATACGTTTGTATAAGGTATCGTTTTGCGTAAGGTAATCTGACGTGAGTGGAGTGGGTATATTATTGCTGGTACCTGCTTGAGTAGTGATGTCTTCTTCATCGCCGCTAAAAGAAGAGTTATTGTTTGTGTTGTAATAGCCAATGGAAGACGAATTACGTTTTGTGTTGTTCAGACACATACTTCCTCCTAAAGTATGGTTTGATTGTGCTTCAAGTGCACCAACAGCATACAGTTGACTTCCAATAGAGTCTGTTCGATGGTTATAGGAAGACTGAGATGAATCATCTGCAGCCACATAATTCCCTTGGAAAGCCCAAAGGTATGACTGGATCCATAGCTTGGAGGTCGATACTCGGAGGCAATGGAGGGTCGATTGCTTCTTTCGGCAAAAGGTAAATTTGGGGCACCAAGATATTTTCTTGTCCAAAAGATGAATAGAAGTCATTAGGTACCGCATCATGATGCGTTTCATCGGCATCTGAATATACTTTGTTTTCAACGACAGATGTTCTTTTATCGTTGGTTCGTACAGATCGCTGTCGCTGTGGTGGTGGTCTTAAAGACGCTCGCTGGTTTGAGGATGATGATGGGCTGCTATAATCTAATTCGAGTTTTTCCATATCATGACTATCGCTATCTGGTACATTCTCATTAATCACTTGGATACTTGAGGTGTCGTGAATGCTTTGGTTTTCAGAATAGTGAGCATACGTATCGATTACAGGTGGAGGAGACAATTGAGAACAAATGATGCCAAAGGCAGTACAGACCACAAAAAGACCGATTGAAATTCCAATTAATATAATTTCAAAACTAGGTGTGTAACTTGAGCAGATATAACCATTTTCCAGACCCATACAAGCTGATTGAATATCAGTTGTGTAATCTCTTAGGGTTACTCCCAGCGCAGTGGCGGTTAATGTCGCGCTGATTAAACTCTGTAAGCTGATGAATTTCAAAATTGCCTTTCTCTGTAAGTCTCTCTTTTTTTTCCGGGCAATAGAGCTAGTGCTATAAAAAAAGACAGCACAGCCCCCAAGGTAGCAAAGAGCAAAGAAATGACACGGACGTACGATGTGGCCGACAGAGCAGGGACATTGTTTAAATGATTATTGTTTAGATAGTGAATAATTGATTTCGTATCTAATGTATTCGGTTAGCTACCACTGACTGGGATCGGGATACTTGCCGATATGAAAATTCATTCGTGTAGGTGAGCATACATGCGTATGGTTGATATGGTCTATAATACAGTACTTCCATAAGCCAAATGTCAACTGAATGGCATGATTTGCCTCGGAAGAATGCAGGGACAATTTAAGGAACGAGAAAAGTTCACTGATAGTAGCTGAAGATGAGCTGATTAAATTGTTTGTTTCAAACCAACTTCCAAATCCTATTGACAGGCAAGATAAAAATACAATGAAAAGACATAGCAATGATATAAACCAGTTGCTATACATGTCAAAAAAAAGATAAGATATAAAGAAGAGAAGAGAAATAATTTTTCTATTTTATTTTATTTTGTAGAGCAGTTTTTTTTTTTTTTTTTTTAATTAGGATTTGTATGACAAAACATCCATATTTATCATAGTTCTATTTTTTCTGTTGTTGCTTTTCTGGATCTTTTGGTGTCAAGGCAGCAAATTCATTAAAGTCAATGAAACCATCCTGGTTTGTGTCAGCATCATTCATCATATCCTTAATTTCTTGGTCCGATAGTTTTTCGCCTAAGCCCTTCATCACTTCCTTTAACTCGTCTTCTGAAATTTGACCATCACCATTCTTGTCAAATTTACCAAACAACTGTTTCAACTCGTCTTTCTCATGTCTGCTTAGACAACGGGAATAGTTTTCTCTTGACTTTTGCTTGGTAACTTGAATATCTCGTGTCTTGTCCTCGACTTGCTCGGGCTCTTCAGTAATTTCGGGTGTCAAGAAATGTGTCATGGCACTTACGAATTCGTCAAAGTCAATATGGCCGTCATGGTTCTTATCTGACTTTTCTACAATCTTCTTAACCTTTTCATCATTGTGCTCAATATGAAGACTCTTGAGGATCGTTCCAAAATGCTTATGGTCAATAGATCCTTTGTTTTCAGTGTCGTACAATGCAAAAGCTATGGTATATGAGACAAAAGTTTCCATTTTGTTACTTACCTTCTTTAAGGCTTTTTAATTCTTCGTCAGTAATAGGAGAACCACGGGACATGTTAATAAATGATAATAATAATAATAATAATAATAAAAGAAGAAAAAAAGTTGTTTTTACTACTCGAGCAATTTTGTTAATAAAGGCGGAGAATATGATGGATATAAATCGTACGTCACTTGGATGCTATTTCTAGTCTATGACCAATAAATAATTTGGTTTTTCATGCAAAACATCTCTGCAACAAGCCCAATCATCGACTCAGGCACTCGACTCCCTGTTTCTTTTTTTTTTTTTCTTTTTTTGGTTAATGATTCTTAAACCTATCAAAAGACTTGCATAGCAAAAAAGATCATCAGATCATAGCTTGTTTCAAGATGCATAAATAAAAACCACTGTTTCTCATTTTTTTATTTTATTTTATTTTATTTTATTATCTTTCTCTTTTACAAAATGACTGAATCATTTCCCCAAACATCTGCTGTTGATATTCCTCAAGCAAAAGATACACATGTCCTTGTCCAAGCTACCTCGGACGGAAATGCCACATTGACTTCCATTATGACTGATGCTGAGGGAAATCAAACACATCACTACACTGAAACTGGTATTTCACCTACTTACTATTATACTTCGGGTGGCTCCATGATTCATGATACACATCATGTTGGTTCTCCAGTCTATGGTGATCAATCGCGTATCTTTTTCTCTCATCATTCAAGCTGCAGTTGTAAGTAAATCTAGTCTTTTTTTTTTTTTTTTTTTTTTTTTGTTACTTATCTCTCTATAGGTCGTGGTTCAGGCGTAGGATGTGAATGTACAAAAAAATGCTCATGTTAAAAATTGAATGATTATCTTTATTGATGAAATAAATAAATAAATAAATAAAATGTATATGGCATGAAATATTAACAAGGACAAAAATCAGTTGAATGAGGACCAGAACAATTGTGACAAGATGTTGGTCTTCTATCGTTTTCTGTAGGTGATTGATAACCAAATAAAGAGAAATGCAGGGTAGGCATCAAATTGGGTCTTGGAAAATTACTCATAATAGAGCTCTCTGTCACTGTTTCTTTTGCCTGACTTGCATGGCTTGGTTCTTCTGGCTTGTATTGATAATAATTAGAAGACTTTGGAAGTGCACGGTTGGTTGTAGATGAAAACGGTTGTCGCTTAAGAACAGTAGAAATAGGACCAATACTCTTGCGAATACGATCAGATTTAGATTGATTTGAGAAGAGGCTAAAGAATGGTAGGCTTCCAAGAATTGTCATGATGGTTTAATTGAATAAAGAAGAAAAAGAAGAGAAAACGTGGTTAAAATAAGAATTTCATTTTTAGTAACCAAAGTGCAAGCCTCAATTTACGGCAAATTAATCTTTTCCGTAGTTGCCCGTATGAATCATAATCAACCTACGAAAAGCCGCGCCCCCTTTCTTTTCTTTCTTGAAGCTATGTTTAAGACGAGAAAGAAAAAAAGCAAAAAAGAAATCAACTGTTTCTCTTTTATACTTTTCGATGCACTTTTATGTATAAAAAATCGGCTCACTTTTTTTTTCTGTATATCAAAGCTATGTTTATTTTCAATACCCGCTCAACATAAAGAGAGAGAGAAGGGGGAATCATCAATAAGGTATGTTTATGTATACAACTCTTGAATATCATTGCCAATAAAGGGAATGGATTCACCTTGGAGATCGACGTTTTCCAAGAAATGGTAAGGGAATTCAACTAAATGACCACGAATGGTAGATAAATGATCCCTGATCGTATCAACGGACATTTCAGGATCATGAACATGACCAATATCAATATGAGCAGGGTTAGGGTAAAATTCCTTGTATTCCTCCCAGTTAGTCACTATTTAGGGCTTTAGCATCATTGTTTTTTTTTTTTTTTTTTTTTTTTTTTTTTTTTTTTTGTTTACCTGTGTCATCAGGAACACAATGGAATACTTCTCGGAAAGCTAACGTGTTGGTTTTAGCAGTAGCGTTCCATCGCTCAAGTGTTTCGTCATCAAGAGGATCCATGACAACCTTATCTTCTTCACTCAATGAGGTATCAATTTGAGGAACAGGTAAAGGCAACATGTTATCTGTGACTTCATCTGGAGGAGCAGGTGCAAGTAAACCCAAGTGTTCTTTCCACAAGCTACGTCTTAAACTAGCAGCAAAACGAGCAGCTTCATACTATGTGGAATGAATATATATATATATATACATGTGGACTATCTTTAGCAGAAACTTACGTATTTGCCATTCATTTGGGAAGGAATTGTATCTTGGTCTTCTACAATAAGGGCAATTTCAGAATCACGGTCACCACATTGAGAACGATCATTTAAGTTGGCAGAACCCATAATGACGACCTTGTCTAAAGGGAGAAGTTAGGGAACACTGCTACAAAAAAATACACTTACCATCAGCAATCAGAAGCTTAGCATGAATATAGAGTTCTTCACTGACATAATCATTGGCTTCTTCCTTTTCAGCAGCTTCATCACGAGGCTGCTCAGCTTCTGTGTCATTGACCCAAGGCTCATCTTCAATATCACCACCCAACATGGCATCTTTAGCAATAGAATCAGAAGCAATACCTTGATCGGCTTCATCGACAGCTTCAGAACGACGGCGTTGATAGTTTTCAAAGTCTTTATTCTCACGAACACGACTGTATTCAATTTCATCTTCGACATTGAAAGCACCTTCTGTGTTACGAGCAATGTCTTGATCACCTACACGATGAACAATCTTGGCACGGTCACCTGGTTCGCCACCGGCTTCTTCCAGTTGAGGTTCAGTAGAGTCGCTATAGCCAGCGGCCTTCAACAAGAGTTCTTCCATCTGGCTACGGTTGATACGATCATAACTTCTTAAACTGTAGAAACGAATGTATTGGTCAGGGTCAATACCAGTGGCTTTGAGTTTTTCAACAATACTATCAGGACCACGACAAATAGAAAGGTATTGATAATGCATCACTAATCTATAGCAACAGGATTAGTTTTTTTTTTTTTTTTTTTTTTTTTTTTTTTTTTTTTTTTTTGTAACAAGTTCGTGCTGTACGTACCTTGCAGTAGCAGCATCCTTTGTACTGAGATCAGCGGGAAAAGCAGGCATCAAAGGCATCAATACAAACACCTTAAATTTGTCTTGCTCTTCATGGGCACGAACAATACGCTTTACAATAGCATTACCAATTTGATTCTTGAGCAAGTTTTCTTCCTTGTTATCGGTGGAAGTAACTTATTAAAGTTAGAGATCCAAATCAAAAAAAAAAAATATATATATATATATACATACTAAAGAATTGGTTTTCAATGTAAACATAATGTTCAGCACGAAGAATAGTAGCAATATAAGCATTTTGAATCGAGTGCTAATATATAGATCAGTGAGTGATTTGTGATAGTGACGCTTTTTCTTTCTTACTTCAAGCTTAATACCAGAACTCCATTCAGCAGAACTACGAAGTACTTGGGCACGAATGTTGCCCTTGACGCCACGTGTTCTATGCTTATGGCGTTGTCTTGTAAAGTGATGTTCTTCAGGTTGTTCTTGCATGAATCTCTCTTGACTACCCATGCCACCAAGAGGAGGTTGCAAGAAGGGCACATTGTCTTTATGCATGGCTTTTTCATGCTTGACAAAGTTCCAGCGCTCACAAAAGTGACGAGCCACATCAAGGACAGGTGCGCCAATCTAAATGTATATACATGGTTAACTGTGTCACGTGATACAATACTACTTACAACACATAAAGACATGTCGTGCCATGGCATTCTAGGAATCACAGTCTTATCAATGAGTTTCATATCCCAATCCTTAACTATACAAATTGTCAGAACAATATGTTTAAACGCGCTTTTTGATTACCATTTTCGAAATCTCTGACACGGGCATCACTATAGTCTTGACCTAGAATATGATGTAAGATATCTATAACATAAACAAATAGGGATAGTTACCGATAAATAGTTCACTTTCAGGATCATTTCCGTTAAAATCAGCCAAAGCATGACCGTGAGTATCCCAACGACTTATATACATATGTTAGTTAGTTTAGTACTCTTTTTTTTATGTGTGTGTCTACCCAAAGCATAAATCAATACCACCAAGGAAAGCAATACGGTTATCAACAACAACAAATTTTTCATGATGAGACCAAAAGAAAGTACCACCCAAATTATGGTCAGGATGTCTTAATACTATAGAACAAGTCAATGTCTATATACTATAGATGCGACCATTTACCAATGATGTTCTCACTCAAGGATTGAAGTGTATCTTTGGTGTGACGACTGTCTAAAGTCAAAGCTAATTCAACTTCCTATGTAATTTCCTTTTATTAACCAATCCCCGCCCCTTGTTTTGCCTATTTACCTTATAAACAACAATATAAATCTTTACACCTTCATCTGCTTTTCTCTTGAGTAAACGATCAAGACGAAATTCAGGATACTTGGAAGGAGGTCGACGCATATACTATCCTCTACTTTTTTAGTGTACACTCTTTTATGTATATATATATATATATATATTACCAATTCTGGAGTCTATATATGAAATAAAGTTTAGTTTATTAATTTCGGCCCAGTCTAATTCTTACCAGCCACCAATCTTCAATGTAAATACACTCTTGAGCGTGTGCAATAGCTTCAGAAACAGCCCTGAATAGGTGTCAATCATATGAAATAAGGAGGATCTAGTATTTACCAGCAATAGTTTTGACCATCCACAAAATACTTTACTTGAGCATTATGTCTTACTGCAGCAAAAGAATCATAACGATGTTCTTCAGCAGCAAGTTGTTGTTCAATAAAATCGTCATCTTTTGTTTCATCTTTGGTCTCATCATGACAAGAAGGATCGAAAAAACTTTCGACTTGAGCAGCCAAGTTTGCAAAGAAAGACATAGTTAAAAAGAAAGAAAAAAATAAAAAAATAGTTTTTTTTTTTATAAAGTCTATTTAGTGTAACAGTTTCATATCTCTGTTTTATTCAATATCTGACATATCAGCCTAAATAGCGCTTATTAGTCTGTGTATACAATAAAAAGCAACTTACCATATCTTCATCACTAGAGACATCTTCTTGTTCTATTTCTGCTTCTGCTTCATCATCTGAATCCATTTCTACATAGACATTCTCAGGTAATTGAGCACGCTGTAATTGTTTGTCATTGATATTAGAATAAGCCTTGACATTCACTTGACTCTGAACAATATCTAAGCGACCTCTTAACGCCAGTAATTTAGGAAACACACCGAGACGCGTGTCTAACGCCTGGTAGAAATTAGAGAGTTTGCCTACTAAATCAGGTACAGTCATCAGATAAGCTGTATGGATCAATAAAATAGACTTGATCCAGATCAACAGGGCAGGAGCACGGGCAGGTTTTTCTTGAAATCGTTGAATCACTTCTTGTAACAGAGGAATCAAATACTGTGTAGGTAATCGTCGAATTGTGTTGTTGATCACATCCACTTTAGTGTGTTGTAGACATGCTTCTAATAACTGAACATCACTTGAATGTAATGCTTGCACCAAAACTGTCTGTAATGAACCAGCAGAAGGTGTATCAATCGCCTTCTTCTTGTTGCTCTTTTTAGCCTTGTTGGAAGTGGCATCAACAACATCTAAACTTTGAAGTTTTTGTTCAATAGAAGGTTCTGTATCCTCTTGAACTTGTTCTTCTGCTTCTTCTTGTGTGGCCATGGTGGGTGCTTTAATAGCAAAATCAGCATTACCAATCACAGTAACAGTAGATTCATCATATGCTTTGCGAGTTGTTCTCAAGTTATTAGCAGCAATAGAAGCTGTATTAATCAAATAGTTTGTCATGGGCTGTCGAGTGAGTGTGATATCACGCAAAATAGCACCTGTTTCTTCATCAACATACTTGACCACTTCAAAAGAAGGTTTGATACTCGATCCTCGGGCAATCATGATGGATTTACCACCATTGTCTGTCACGAATTTAGCTGCAATAATAGGAATCACTGTCTCGCTGGATTCTGAAGAGACAAGCTTAAGATGAGCATCTGCTTCTTTTGTCATAGCACGCATCATTTTTCTCTTGTTGTTTGTAGGTTGTTGTGCAGTAATCAAAGAAGCATTTTCCCAGATACTGACAAGGCCATTGTCTGCTACAGCCAAGGCAGAGGGTTCTGTGCTTGAGAAGTCAATATGTGCTACATTGGTTTCCATGGTGAGTGCTGTTATATTGTTGGAATTAGTGTTAGGTTGAGCATCCCATACATTCACATAACGATCATCTTCAGCATTAGATACAAGCACATCATCTTGGTGTGAGAATGCCATTTCTTTAATAGCACTAGCATGACCTGTGAATTTCTAGAGTGTCTAGGGTGAGTATGGTATAGATATACATATCAAGAGGTTACCTTCATTACGGCATAAGTACTCAAGTCCCAAAGTGTGATAGTATGGCCCGCTGTAGCCAACTTGGTCTCGTTATGACTCAATTTGAGTTTATGTACATTCTTTGCGTCTGTCTTCCATTTGTGCAACTCTTTTCCTTCCTCAATATCCCATTCAATAATCAGATTATCTTCAGCAACAGAATAACCTCGAGAACCTTCCTTATTCATCACAAAATCAGTAATGGGTGTCGTATGTGATCCTTGCAATGTCTTGATAATAGCACCATGAGACAAAGAATAGAAAGCAATCGAGCCAGAATGCATACCCAATGCAATCACACGAGTCAATGAAGTCATGCCACTCTTCTTCTTCTTGAATGCCTGAACTGTATTAGCCTGTAAGTCGCCTGTGTCTTTCAAATAACCCCAAGTCAAACACGTAATCTTTTCTTTTTCTTGAGCAGAATAGTCGTTACTGACAGTACCCGATCGTACATTAAAGATACGAAGACGGTGACGATCAATACCATGCGTGATCAAAGCGAAATAATCAGCAGTGGCACTATTGTCAAAGGCTGAAATAACAATGCCTGCATTTTCTGAAGCATTCGCTGATGTTTCTACAGTAGACGTATCGGGATTTCTCTTGTGGGTTACTTTGCCCATAATGCTCTTCTCTCTTTGCTTTGATAAAAAAAAAATCTATTCTTTTTTTTTTCTGTAGGCTGCCATCAGCAAATACAGTCACAAAAGACTGCTCTTTAGATTTAGGCGGGATTCAAATAGGTTAAACAAGCAATGTCCCTCTCTTTCTTTTTGCAGTTAAAGAAATTAGATTGAGCCACGAAGAAAAAAAAATGATAGATTACTGGTTTCTTTATGTGATAAACAGTTTAGGTCTGAGAATGACTGATAGGGGATGATACCTAAGAAAAAAAAGAGGGGTAATGCATAAGAAAACCGATGAATCTTATTCTACTAAACAAAACGTCAATTTACCTAGACGCCAACTCAATAATAATAATAATAAAAAGTTAATACAATCATTGTTGAAGGAGGGGGCTATAAATCGCTAATAGATATGGACCCAATCACTCACATCCGGCAGCTTGGATCCAAATTTATTTGGAAACATTAAAACACAAAATTGTCAAGTGTTTTAAGAAATGTACAAGTTTGAAAAATGGAAATGAATCCATATAATACATACTTTGTGGCTGCTAAATAACTTTTGATTCCATTTGTCACATTACATACCCAATATGCTTTTGATGCTCAATGTGTGCCTTTTTCAAGCATCAAACTTATTGTGCAATATTAAATCATAGCCTGAAATTTCTTAAATAAACCTACAAAATAAACTACAAACAATCTATTAGCATAACACCACCAAAAGTGTATTGGTAGCGAGTGTTTTTCAAAGTAAACCATTATCTCTGTCTTCTAATTCCCGTTTTTTGAGTTTTCTATGTTTGAGCACCCATCAAAGAACATGTTGATGCAAAAATAGAGCAAGTTTTCAAAAATTCAAAAAATCGTCATTTTGACCTTATGATAGCCTTTACAAATCTTCATTTCTCACTATTTTGCAATTGGTGATCTATAGAGGCATTGTAGACATAACATGCCTTAGTAAGAATTGTTTCTCTAGGTCTATGAAACATACTCAAAATGTTAGATTTACAAAATTACTATGAAAAGTATACGCTAAAGCTCAAAAACAGAAAACAAATTTTTGAAAGATATTTCATTATTTGAATAGCTTTCTTTACACCATTCAATGCGCTGTATTTGCATCTATTAACTTTGTTAGTGGACTTTTTTTTATTTTAGTTTTTGACATCAGAATACTAATTAAAACTCAGAATTTCTTTATGGTATACTCCCTTTATGTCAAGCTTTAAAGCATGCCAACTTTTTTATTTCGTTCTACAATGCTCTTTCTTGTATATAATTGAAAATGTTTGGGACTATCTTAAATCAGGTTTTAGAGTCTAGTTATACTATTTTCAGTATTGTATCTGCCAGTCAAGCCATTCCTTACAAGCATTTTATGGCCTACAGTCTTTAATCCAGCTGCATCCCAACTTCTTAACCTCTACCTCACCATGAACGTAAATAATCACTATTTCTTTGGATTTCATTTCTTAGAATCAATTTACTAAAAACGAATACATTTCATGCCAGAAAAACGTAACCAGACAAAAAAGAAGTTCCCTCTTGCGAGAAAAAAAATTAAGTGTAAAACCATTTAGATTGCTTAAGTATCTTTGCTTTTTTTAACTTTTTGTCCTGTTTCCAAATAAGTGTCCCACATTTTCTTGGCTGAACCATCTTTGAAGTGCTGACTCATTTTGAAAAAGTGTCCCATTTTCAAACTTGGCGTCCTAAATATTTTTCAATTTTTTTTTTTCTCTCTCTAATTTCTTCACACACATCTATCAATGAACCATATTAATTTCAAGTAGGCTTGTACTATGAATCATGTTCTTTTCTTATACTCTATAGATTTAAAAAATGAGTAAAAGAAGAGGGGGGACACCAAAAAGAAGAGATAATGAATTTACTCGCCATGGACTTACAAGAGAAACTGAAAAACAGTTATTTAATCCTCGCTCTGATAATCCAATCGCATTCAACAAAAGGTCATCCGACACACAAGAAACAAAAAAACCTACACGACGCTTATGGTCTGCTGCTGAAAGCAGTTCACAAGTAACGATAGAAACCAAAAAGCAACCTGTCTCTGAAGAAGAACAACTCAAGAAAAAGAAATGGAAATCATTGATTGCTTCTCTTCGCCATATTGAAAGTAAATTGGAAGCCTTGACTGAAAAATCACGTGCAATTGCTTGTTTTCAAGAAGACCATGATGTAGATCAACAGCGAAGTGATAAAGAAGAACAGAAATATCATGTTTTGTTGGTCGAACAAGACATTCTGGACGCAGAGTTGATCTGGAAAGAAAAGATTCAACTTCATCTTGATTTAAGTCACAAGTATTTAGAGGTCCTTCGCTGTGACCTTGATTATGCAGAAAAGAAAGGGCTAGAAAGCCTGTGTTGGAAACGAGCTGTCTATAGTTTAGTAGATCAGTTTCGAAAATTTATAAAAAAGTCTGCAGATAAGATTGCTGCCAGTCAAAACAATGCTAAAAAATCAGCTGCAGGTGAATTGGCTGCCGAGTTATTTGAAGACGAAGATGAGATGATACCTGTGATCCATGAAGGAGGAGGCATGACATTGATCAAGTCAGAAAAGCCTACTAGCAAACACTATTTTGAAAATGATGTGAAATTGCAGATCAAACAGGCAAATATGACATTAGGCTTATTTCTGCATTATCTTGATTTAGCAGACGCATTTTATGTTCAGTTAACCCTGTTCCTTAAAAGCGTGGATGATGACGATGATGATACCATGGAGCAAAGCTTAAATCAATGGAGACGAACAAGAAGATACAAATGGTATAGTTGTGTTTCTTTAAGAGGCGATCTTGCTCGGTATCGATGGGCTTATACACCTGAAGAAGATAAAGAGGGCCTGACTCGATGGTCTAAGGCAGACGCATTTTTAGAGGCTTGGAAACGTTATGAGTTGGGTATTTGGCTCATGCCAGCCAAAGGCAATCTCTATTTCAATCTTTCGTTACTTTTGCCTGGACAAAGCTATGAATTTCATAGATTCTATCTTAGCATGCGCAGTTTGATGGTGCGTCGTAATGGGTTTTTGAATGCAAGGGAAAGCATGCTCATCTTATTTGAAGGCAATCGACGTTGGATACAGAAATACACAACCAAAAGATCTAAACAACCGATTGACATTGCCATACCAGCCTTGTTTGTTCGTCTTCATGGCATGCTGTTTACCAAGATTGGATTGGACGAATTCCCTCAAATCAAACGTATCTTTTTCAATACCTTGTTTGAAACAAAGACAGAAGCTCATGTCATGGCTGAGCGATGTGGTGTCAGTCTACAGAAGCCATCCAGAATGGGTAAGATCAACAGTTTTTCAGCATCTCATTTGTTTTGGTTTGAAATGATTGTTCTCTGTCTGTCTTCTTTATACACCTATGACTATGCTAATTCAAAACTCACCAAGTTGATCTCGCTATATTCAACAAAGGTTTTTGACCCTGACAGTCCTGATCAATACGAACCCTTGTTGAACGAATTAAGGGAAAGTGTTTTGTTTACGTATGAAATTGATTTGACATGTCAAATGGCTGTTGAATTGTTACAAAGATATCTTAATCCAAGTTTACCTCCTCCCAAAGTACCTATGCTTCCTAAACTGCCTCATGTTTCCTTTCAATTCAAGCAAAGTAAGCCATTTATCTTTAGTGATGCAAAGGAACCTATGCCCACACAAGAAGATGATGATGAAGAAGAAGACGACCAAGCATGGCTAGTGTATATTGAAATACTTTTACATTGGATGGTATTGAATGGTATATGCATTCGAACAAAAGAGTTGCCTTCTTTATGGGAACGACTGGTGGGTGATATTGGTCATGATCTCATACAAAACAAACGGTTTATGTGTCGAGACAATGCTAAGATTTCATCTGCCTTTTGGCCATTGTTGCTTCAATTCTTAAATAAGCTTTTATCTGAACTTACAAGTGACGACAAGTACGATATGGTCAATAAGCATTTAATGGATGAAGAAGAAGAGCAGGATGTAGAACTGGCCTTTGCTAAAAACGTATGCAACATCTTGGGTCAAGCACCGGATCTTCCTGAAGAACATCATTTGCGTGGATTAGGTTGGGTGGATGAAATTCATGGCAGATTTTTGAAGTTAGAGCCAGATTTGAAGAAGGACTCTGTGGTTGAAGCTACAGATATGCTAAGTCGTCGTAAGACTCGAATTCTTGAGTATGGTTTCACACTTGTTAAGGTAAAATAACTGTATACAGACGCAATGTCTAATGAAGGATAGCATTTGGACGGTATTTTATACTATGATCCAGTAGAAGAAATGTTTACAGTTTCAAGATCCATTGAGGAACGCATGTCTGAACTTGAAATAGAAGAGACCAAAGCAGCGTCTATGCCATTAGAAGAAGAACAGAAGGAAATACCTATGGTTACTATTGAAGAAATGGACGATGATGTCTTGTTATCGAGCGAGACAGAATTAGACGATACTCAAGATGGAGATGATGATATCATGACGCAGCTTAAAAAGAGACGTGAACAATTACAGTCGATTGTAGCCACAGCAGAAGCAGAAGAGCGTCATGGATTCCGTCGTTTACCTGGCCGAGCCAAAGAGAGAGAAGCACGTTTGAATTATTTGCGTGAATGTATTATTCCAGGTAAAACTATTCTGGTACTTGACACCAATTGTTTTATTGGTCAT
This sequence comes from Gilbertella persicaria, assembly GCF_025201335.1. Classification (NCBI taxonomy): domain Eukaryota; kingdom Fungi; phylum Mucoromycota; class Mucoromycetes; order Mucorales; family Choanephoraceae; genus Gilbertella; species Gilbertella persicaria. The sequence continues at coordinate 334,629 of NW_026251979.1, read as the reverse complement.
ATTGATCATGTTAAAAAACTACTTCAATCTCAAAAATGGTCTGTGATTGTGCCTTTAGTGGGTAAGTTATACAATAGCCATATTTGTATACTCATGACTGAATTAGTGGTGACTGAGTTGGATGGTTTAAAAACAAATCCTCATCGGTTAGGCTTTGTTGCTCAACAAGGTATTCAATTGCTGGAGACTACCTTGTCTTCCAAACCTAAACAGAGTACACTGCTTCGTATACAAACATCTCATAACAACTTTATGAACGATATTTCAATTCGCTCTGAGCAATTCGTATTTGGCGAGACAGACAAAAATTTGGATGACTTAATTCTTTCTGCATGCCTTTGGTGGATATCACAGCAGCCTCAGGATGATAATGTCGTGCCTGTTTGTTTGGTGACAGGAGATCGTAATTTAAGTGTCAAGGCTCGTGCTAGAGATGTGGAAGTGGTACCTGTGTCTGCTATCATACAGCTGACACCACGTTGACAACCCTTGCTAAGCAATATTCAAAATAATAAAACGGAAGTAGTCCAGCTGCTCATTAATCAGCAAAAATGAGGGAAAGACTATGTATTAAATTCAATGAAAATAAGAACAATCAAACACAATTCTATGAGCGAAAGCTTAATCACAATTCTAAAATTCGAGAATGAACAATAACGACATAATTTGACAACTAAACTTGGATTGCAATGATACCGTCATTGTAATGACTTGAAGAAGATTAAGCACCTCATACGCTTGGTAAAGAATGCGATAAAAGTGTCTCAGCTATATTGATTTGATTTTTGTTGTCTGTTCCCAAACATACATGTAAAAAAAAAGAGGTTGTGCACAGTGAACACATAATGCTTCCTTTAATCATACTTTATGAAGATAATCTTAGTATTTTTGTTTGGAAGAAAATAAGGAATTTGACATTGGACATCTTAGCATTATGCTTTTGCAGAGAATATACAACATTTCCGACCAAGAAAAGACGCTTTGTTCTAGACCAAAAATCAGCCGTTGAACAAGATAGAACCATGATTGAATGGCTCTTTCTTGTAGTCATCCTTGACTGCAAAATACGTGCAGTACGCAAAATCCTAAAAAGACAAAAAAAAAACAATGCACATTTGATGCCATTTTTCTCCTGATTTGAAAAGAACCAATCAAGTAAATTGTTATTTCTTTATCTTCTGCAGCTTTCACTCCCCATTTTTCTCTTTTTATCATTCTTTTTCTTTTCTTTTTCGGTAAAACATGATTGGCAATCACGAAACAACTGTGGATATTCATGCACCTGCACATACGTATTACACAACTGGCAATAATGCTCGTATGCGTAGTCTTTCTGTAAGTTGTTTGAAGCGCAGCACATCACTCATTTCTGATTTAGGGACACTATAAAATTGCTGATGGTTTCCAAAGAAAAAGAAGAGCTTCTCATGGTAAAAATCTCAGGCGTTTTACAATGACTTGTCTAATTGTTTTGGAATCCAGATGATAAAAGCAAGGCTCGAAAATTCTTGCTCGATGTCAAAGAAACACAGCGCATTTTAGTTGAACAAGAAGACACAGATGGTGATTTTCAAATCACTGTCAATGATTTAGGCCCGAAATCGCTTTCTGTTGGCAGTGCAGATTCAGGCGGTTATCTCAAGATTGAAATTCGCGGTACGTATATGTTGTCAAACCTACTACAAGAACTTGCGCTTGCAGAAGATTGTGGACGAAAACATATTGTGCTAGATGAAGCTCGTCTTAATGAGAATCCTGTCGATCGCCTTTCGCGTATGATTCGCTATCATTTTTGGGATGGTCTAACAAGACGCATTGATGCTGAGGGACTAGAACGTATTTGTCTTGATCCTAAGAATAGATCTGGTCATCATGGTCCATGCATCTATGTTCCCTTTGATGAAGATGAGGCTCTTGAGTATTATCGACAAGTGGCTAGTACAAAACCTCATTTACAGTTGCAAGTAGAACGCTTACCTAAAGAAATTACGCCCGAGTATGTCCAAAGCATTAATGATAGACCTGGCATTCTGGCTCTGGCACTCAAGAAAATCAAACAAAACGACAAGATAACATTTGAAGGTGTACCCTTTGTTGTTCCCGGTGGAAGATTTAATGAAATGTATGGCTGGGATTCTTATTTTGAAGCTCTTGCTCTCTTGATGGATGGTCGTGTTGACTTGGCTCAAGGCATGGTAGATAATTTTGTGTATGAAATTAAACATTATGGCAAGATCTTGAATGCGAACCGCTCTTATTATCTTTCAAGATCACAACCGCCCTTTTTGACAGATATGGCCTTGCGTGTTAAACAACATTTGCCTGATGTGTGTGACAAGAAAGCATGGTTACGCGGTGTGTTACAAGCTGCAATCAAAGAGTATCACACGGTCTGGATGTCAGAACCACGTTTGGACCCCAAAACCCAACTTTCTCGGTTCCGGCCTGCTGGAAAAGGCATTCCTCCTGAAACTGAAGCATCTCATTTCGACCATGTGATCCAACCTTATGCTACGCGAGCTGGTTTATCTGTTCAGGAACTCATGAAACAATACAACGAAGGTACTTATATTGAACCTAAACTAGACGAGTACTTTTTACATGACCGTGCTGTTCGTGAATCTGGACATGACACCACATATCGCTATGAAGGTCGGTGTGCCAACCTCGCCACTATTGACTTGAACTCGCTACTTTACAAGTATGAGACAGATATTGCAGATATGATCACTAGCGAGCTTGATGGTGATCTGGTAGATTATGATGGTGTAGTACAAGATGCAGGCTTATGGCGCGAAAGAGCACGTCAAAGAAAAGCGCGTATTGACAAATATTTGTGGAACGAACAAGAAGGCCTTTACTTTGATTATGATACAGTTGCTGAAGAAAATATCCATTATGAGTCTGTCACTGCATTTTGGGCCATGTGGGCAGGTTGCGCAAGTCAAGCACAAGCTGAAAGAATGACACGTCAATCACTTCACAAGTTTGAAGTGATGGGTGGGCTTGTGTCTGGCACCATCAAGTCAAGAGGCGAAATCAGTCTAGACCGTCCTAATCGTCAATGGGACTTTCCGTTTGGCTGGGCTCCCCATCAAATCATGGCATGGCATGGCTTTGAAAGATACGGCATGATAGATATTCAGCAGCGACTAGCTTATCGTTGGCTCTATATAATCACTAAATCATTTGTTGATTTTAACGGTGTTGTGCCCGAGAAATACGATGTAGTAGGTTTGACTCATAAAGTTCAAGTCGAGTATGGCAATGTAGGTGTTGATTTCAAATATGTATCTCGAGAAGGCTTTGGTTGGATGAATGCTTCGTATCAAATCGGTCTTAGTATAGTTACAAAGCAAATGCGACGTGCTTTAGGTACCTGCACAAGTCCAGATGTATTCTTTGAGAAGACTGCTGCTTATTTACAACAAGCAAAAGAAATTACACAAAATGGTCAAACTATCAGTGCAATTACTGTTATTGAGCCTGTAGCCACTTCTGCTGGACTATCTAAAGATAAAGATGAAGAATTGGTTACTCCTCCTGATATTGTCGTTGATCGTGCTTGCAGGAATGAATCTGTTGTACATGATTATTTTAGTACTGAAGTATGATATAAAACGGGTTTATGTTTGACATCTGATAAAATAAAATTTGTTTTATTTATACAACAAACAAGAGGTTGATATCAATTGGATGAGAAGAAGATAATTGAGGACGTTGGGAATATTTTGACTTCAAAATATCACGAACACCATTGAGTAATTGAAGGTAAGTGAGCTGTCCGTTTTGACGCATAACAGCTGTAAAATAGAATGTGATTAACTGATATAAACAATAATAATGTACTTACTCGTAAATGCATAAGACATGGCACCAGTAGAGGCACCATTTTCCATAGCATCAGCAGATGTTTGGTTATCTTTACAACCAGAAAACATGATTACGTCAGCTTCAGAACTCTTAAACTTTTTGATGCGCTCATCTACATTCTTCTTGCTCATCAGGTTCTTTCCAAGACCAATCAAAGAAGACAAGGCACCAGATTTGTTACCAGTAGCATAAGCAAGTCCTGCATTTAACAGACCAGAACCGGCGTCTTTAAAGATACTGCCTTCCTTGATATTACCTTGCGTAGAATATACATAGGGTAGATCAAGTGCAGTACCTGAATGACATGAATCGAAAATACAAGTCAAACGTACTCCTCGAGGCAATGAACGCACCATAATTTCATGCATTTCCTATTGGTGTTATTAGCTAATTTTCTCGACCTGTTTGCTAAGCATACATCATCTACAATTTGGCCTGATTCGCCTTGATATTGTTCATGATCTACTGGGTAAATAGTTTCATCATAGCCATCATCTTCATCACCATTTGTATCCTTTACTCTACCACCATGACCACTGAAATGGAAAAAGAACCTACAGCAAATGGTCAGATACATTTTTTAGACAATAAACATACGAATCATTCTCTCTTGCGCCATTCACAAGCCATTGCATAGCACTCAAAATGTTTTGCTTGGTTGGAATAAACTTGGGATCACTTTGGTCATCTGTCAAAATGACCATATCATCCTTTAAATAATAATGAGCATCCTAGTATTGTTTTTTTTCTTGTTTACCTCTCTAAATCCATGACCTTCTGTTAAGAATTGCTTCATATTTCTAACATCGTTTATACAACCATTCAGTTCATTTTGAGACCCAAAATAGTTGATACCAATCAACAAAGCTCTCTTTCTGCCTTGACAAGTCGAGAGCTTAAAATTGGGTGGTGGTTGGTTTTGCATAGTAGGGTTTACATGCATCACAAATTGGTCTGCTGCAGGACCTCCTTGCTGTTGTCCATAAGGAACTATGCTAGATTAATAACCTGTTATTGATAATGCAATGTTCTTACCTCCTTCATTATGAGTTGAATGAGGGGGCTGAGGATAATTAGCTTGACTCAAATTCGGGTCATTAGGCATGAATACGGGATCAGGTCCTATACATATAAGCATGAATACCGTGTTCAAATCTTTTTATGTCTACCTTGGTAAGGTGGGGGTTGAATGTGGCCTCCTTGATTACGGTCTTGCTATAGGTAGATACAAGATATGAGTTTAGGTCTGTGAATTCATATCGATTTAACTTACACTATGACTAGGAGGAGGGGGATAATTACCGTAATTTGATTGTGGAGAAGGAGAAGGATATTGTCCTTGTTGCTGAGTAGGAGGAGGGGGATAGTTACCGTACTGCTGTTGAGCTGGAGGAGGATAGTTTCCATATTGCTGAGGAGAAGGAGGAGGATAGTTACCATACTGCTGAGGAGAAGGAGGAGGATAGTTGCCATACTGCTGAGGAGGAGGAGGATAGTTACCATATTGTTGTTGAGGTGGTGGGGGATAGTTGCCGTATTGCTGTTGTTGCTGCTGCTGAGGTGGCTGGCCATAGCCATGAGTGCCATAAGATCCAGGATACGCCATTATGTTTTCTTTTCACGAGATGAGTAAGACGAAAACTAATAATAACAATGCAACGCCTAATGTTAGACAAATGACCACAGTCACGAAAGATAAGTCCATTTAATGCGCTTTATTGAATTCCTTGATAAATTTGCAACAATACCCACTTTCGTCCAACTACAATTTTGAGTACTTGAATGATAGAAAACGTCAATCGTATTCTATTTAGTAGATTGTGAATGAGCTTAATTTGATACAATCTGCTATATTTGGTCATTGATTTGACGTTACGAGAATCAAATGACAAACACTCCTCCACTCCAAAAAGAAGCATAGGTATATAGATTTTGAGAATTCAACTGCTATTAGTTTTAAAGTATCTCTCTTTTCATCTCTTTTTTTTTTTGTAATGCTCTTTCTTTAGACATGTTTATTTTTAAATGCATTTGATAATGATGGAAATGTGGTCAATGGAAATAGTTTTTAAAATCATTTCCTCTTTAAAAATTTATATTCTCGCAAAATCAGCCGATTTTTAGAGTAGTCATTGCAATGTTCACTTTCGACAACTGCTCGACATACATGTCAATGCCAGAGAAAATAACGCTGTAAAGATATTTATCTTCCGGACTACAGAATTGAATACCACGAAGATGACAAAAACCTTTGTTGCAATTTTCACTGTGAAATCAAACCCCCCAAAAAAAGCTATGAAGGCATGCCGGCAAAAGATCTATAAAAACTTTTACAAATTAGTAATTTTTGCAATAGATGAGATGATAGAAAGTAAGCTCTAATCAATTATGCCTTTCCATGCCATGCATGATCACTTTGACTTTTATCTACTTGCTGACAAAGACCAATACTTTTCACTGCTTCATCTCGAGCAAGTCAAAATCCCATTATCTTCAAATGATTTCAAGTTTGATGTAGAAGAAATGTTGAAAATGCATAAGCTTGTACACTTTATTGAAAAAGAAATTTGTGTTGAAAAAATAAGCAAAAATTGAATTCTAGAAATCAAGCAGAGCATGAGATACATAAGTAACATTTATATTGTTACTTACATTGGGTTATAAGAAAGAGCAGAAAATAGAAAGGAGATGAATTAGTAACAGATATTAACCAGTATATGTAAAATACTTAAACGGATACGAGGAGATAGTTAAATACCACTATCTTATCAATTGCATGATTATCAAAAATGTAAAGAACACAATAGCTTTGCTAATAACATTATGAGAGAATGAGCCGAAGTTTCTTTAGGTTTTATGCTCATATCATGATGTGCTCATAGCGCAATTGACAAGCAAACATATCCATCAAAAACTAGAGCTTTCAACGCACATTTTGAATACTTAATTTTGTTGATAACTCTAGATTTTGTCTTCTAGCGTCAAAAAAAGCTCAAAAAGTTGTCAAGTTGAACATTTCCATGAGTAGTGCCCTTTGGTTTTGGAAGGTTTTTGGTTGAACACCTTTTTTTCGAATTTTCTGTCTTGGGTACCTAAGCCCCGAAACAGCACCTTCAACTAACAAAACACAACAACAACAACTTCAACAACTTCAACAACTTCAACATAAATGACATAGTCGACAGATCTCCAGTAGAACCTTCTTCTGTACCACTACAACCGACATCGCCTTCAGTTTCGCCACCACTCGTAGACGTAACATCTGACGCACCTTTAGCTATTTCATTCGGTCCAACTCTACCTCCCCCAAGGAAACGACTTCGATCAAATTCATTAGACCACGAATATAACTTCGTTATGAATACCCCTACTATCAAGAAGACCACCCCACGTGCGAAGCGTGTTGAACCTTACAGCAAACTGCCAACTGTTGTGATGTAAGAGAGAAGATAAAAACAAAGAAGTCGATTAGAACTTGTATAGGTTTTATTATCCAAAAAAAATATATCTCTTTTCTAGCTCTTCATTCTCTAGGTATTTATATATGAAGAGATGTCGGAGTAAGTAGTAGTAGAGTTCATGCAAATGACTGAGTCTCTATTATCATAGACTACTTTAAATTAATTAAATAATATAAATTATGGACTTCGGTTATACGTCTTGATCTATTAAAAGATACTTTGTCTTATTCAGTACAAGAGGTTCTTTTATGTCTATTTCTGATGTAAATTGATTATGATATATTTTTAGTATGTAAATGAAGACTTATTTAATGTCAGATCATCATATGCATATAGATCCTATATGTTCACAACACCAACCACTGGTAGTCCTTCCAAGGCTACTAGACAACAAACCGCCGCCCTCATTGCGGAAGCAGTTGCTAAGGCTGCTATACCCACCAGCTTGCAAGACCAGATGCTCTCGTTCCAAGCTCAACTAGCGGCATTTAGCCAAGACAACGAAGGGCTTCGTCAAGAGCTCCAAGGCACACGCTCTGCTTTAGCGGAGACGCAAAAGGCTTTGGCAGAAGCTTATCAACAGATTGCCGCCTTGCAGTCCGCCGCCAACAGTCAGTCAGACTTGCCTCTGACTCAACCAGAGGCAATTCAAAATACAGATCATGATATGACAATGCCTACTGATTTCCCTCCCTTGGCTAAGGGAATTGAAGCATCTCAATATGCCCATGCTTACGAACCTTCTGGGGAGCGTGTCACTTTTGCTACAATAGCAAGACGTGCGCCCACTCGTTCTTCAAAACGCCTCTCTCCTCGTCAAGTGGCTAGCGTAGCCAGACAATTCATACCTGTGTCCACTGATCAAGGGTTCCAATACCTTTATCTCCCATGCAGACGAAAGCTCCCTATCAGAGACATGCGTCAACAATTTACCCGCCTCGGACTTGATCGTGGAAGAGTCTTGGATATTCACTATCCTGATCGAAATGTCGTCGCCATCCTCGTACACAACGAGTACGCCTCCGCTGCCTCTGCTGTCTTTGAAAAGCATAATATTAAGCCTCTCCATAACTTTGATCCACTCGATCCAACAGTAGTCCGAAACCCAGCTTTTGCTGAGGCTTTTGAGGAAGAGCGCAGACAAGAAGCATGTCGTATCAACTCTACCAGAGCTCTATCCACGCTGCAGTACATCCGAATACCTGTCAATGTAGCGGTTGCTAGATCCTTTGCTAAGAAGAATTGGATTACCGAAGAACAACTCCCTGCCTTCCTCCCTCAGACCCAGCCAAAGTCTGCATTACATGAACAAGATCAAACAGACAATGATGTTCCAGCATTTATTTTCTCTCGCCCAACACCTGAGAAGATACCTGACGACTCAGAAATGCAAATTGATCAAACAAGTAGTTCTGAACCTCTCGCTGAAGGTGAAGCGAATTCGCAACGATAAATATGTCGACTTCAAGCACAACCCAATCTCGTAAGTTCCCCTCACATTCATTTACTGACCTTTCTATATGTTCCCTTAATTGTCGAAGTTTAACAAAACCATCAAAACCAGAAGTTAGCAGCAGCTTTATTCGACATTTAAAAACTAAACAACTATACATCCTATGTTTCCAAGAAACACATGCCAGCAACATTACTATGCAACAACAACTCGACTTCCTTTTCAAACCGACTTTCTCAATATGGACTCAGCACTGTGGGATAATTAGCAACAATCCTAATATCCAAATCGCACCATACTTGATTACCATAGACCAAAGGGTCATCATATGTAATATTACACACGCTTCTAACCTTTTTCCTCCATTCCTTTTAGCCAACATTTATGCTCCAGCGACAAAACGCTTAAGACAGTTCTTTTACAACGATCTGATGACTATACAACCATTTTCAGATTTCTTTGATCCCCTCTCCAGTCCTTTACCATCAGAGGATGACGATACATCCACACCTTCCCTCGTCATTGTAGGCGACTTCAACTACGACTTTCACTCATATTCTACCCGCAAACTTCCTGACAAAGAGTCTCCTGTCAATTCATCCAGCATTCTTTCTCAATGGAAATGGCACTATTTGCTATCCACCTACTTTACAGAATGCACTCATGCGCTTCAACACGATCAACGAATTCCCACCTTTCGTTGTGGAGAGTCGGATACACCCACCATTGACTACATATTTGCTCCACCTTCCTTTGCTGACAACATTCTTTCTCATGACATTGAGTTTCTCTCTCCAAGATGGACCGATCATGCTCTTCTCTTAGCTACTTTCCGCTTTGCACAAAACAAACAAGGTCGAGGTCTGTGGCGTGCTCACCCTAGTCTGGCCAAGAACTCTTACTTCATCAAGCCTTGAATTCTGCATTGGATGATTATCATTCACTGATAGAAACCTTTTCCGAAGATTCATGCCCCACAACACAAAAACAATGGGATGTTATCAAACAGATCACAAAAACTATTGCAAAAAAGATTGGCAGACAACAAGCAGCATGGAGAGTTCGTCTGATGAAGCGTCTTCAACGCAAGCGCAACAAGTATTTCAAAGAATACAGTACAGCTCGCATTCCTCATCCACTCCTTTCAAACGTTGAAAAGAAAATTGCAATGGTACAAGAGGACTATGTCAACAACCTTGCTCTTCGTGCTGGTCGACACTGGAGAGAAAATGGTGAAACTTCAGCAGGTTACTTCAAGAGAACTACTGAATCCAAATCAGCTAAGAAATCCATGCCGCCACTCATTCATCCCATCATCGGCAACCTCTGTCAATCGACCGAAGAAATGGAAGATGCAGTCTCAACTTTTTACGGTCAGCTTTACTGCCCTGACCAGGTAAGTATGAAACATATTGCAGATCTCACTAGCACAATTCCTTCTAGTGACAGCATTCCAGATGTAATGCATAATCGATTATGTGCTCCCATCACCCTACAAGAACTTCAAGAAGGTGCGGCTAGAACCCCAAGTCAAAGCAGTCCTGGTATAGATGGGTTACCGTACGAACTACTTTCCATTTTATTGCAGCATCCACTTACTGGCGCTTTGGCCGTAAAGGTATACAATGATGCACTCACCTCCTCTAGATTTCCAAAGTCCTGGTTACAAACTTGTATGATTCTACTACCAAAAAAGGGCAATCTCTCTTCGCTAACAAACTGGCGACCCATTTCACTCATTAACGCAGATGCCAAAACTTTTACTCGATTAATCAATGCTCGACTTATGCCTTACCTCAACAAATATATTTCATCACACCAACTCGGATTTATGCCTGGTAGATTCATCGCAGAAAATGGTCAGATCCTACAATCGATACAAGCTATTGCACACCATGTTAATTCCAACTCTATTGCCCTTCTTCTCGACCAAGAGAAAGCTTATGATAGGGCCCATCCTACTTATCTGACTCAAGTTATGCATGCATTTAACATACCCCATACTTTCATTGAATCCATCACATCTCTTTTCTTCTCTACTGACATTAGTTTCAATATCAATGGTCATATCTCTTCCACAACAGTCCAACAACATAGAGGTCTCCGACAAGGAGATCCACTCAGTCCTTTATTATTCAACATTGCTTTCGACCCATTCCTTCGTTCTATTCAACAAAATCCTAATATTCAAGGTTTTAACTTTCAACTAGAAACCAAAAACCATCATCCGCCATCCTCCATATCACCAAATGACCTCTCACTTTCCTTTCAACAACTACAACTAGACAATCCCTCATCTCCTTCCTTCTCAGCACCACCTGTCAAAGTTCTCGCCTATGCCGATGATACACTCGTTTTACTTCATAATCACCAAGACCTTCTATGCCTTCAACAATTAATTCACAATTACATGCTAGCCTCCAATGCTAAACTCAACTTCAACAAAACTACAGCCATTTCGCTGTCAGGTAAACCTAATCCAAGATGGAAGTACTTTTTAGCTTCACAGAACATTACAACTTGGCATGACAACACCTCGCCTGAAGCAGTTATTTATCTTGGTTATCCAATTTACTCCGGTCCCCATCAACGAAACTCACATATCGACAAATTATTCCGAACCATCCAGCAAGCATGTCTCATACACAGCACTAGAAATTTATATGTTAGAGGCAGAGCTACTGTCCTCAATTCACTCATTCTATCACGACTATGACATGTACTTCGCCTGCTTCCTCTCAACAAAACACAACAAAGCACATTGCAACGCCTCATCACTTCCTTCATCAACAGTCGTCGTTTTGGTGCCATTCCTTTCTCAACACTCATTTTACCTCGTTCTCAAGGTGGACTTAACGTCATTGGTCCTCATCTACAACAGAGAGCTCTTCAATGGCGATGGGTCTACCCTTTATTAGTTCCTCACTCTTTTGCTATTTCTTTACCTTTGCTTTCTTATCTCCAATTTACCCTCTCTTTCTTCCTTTGTTCCCCACAATATCCTACTTACCACTGGCCTTTGTTATTCCCCTTTATACGAAAAAAGCTTTCTATTGACATTCCTTACTTCAATCGTATTTTCTTAGCTATAGATTATCTACCCCACAACTTCTCCAATTGTCATGTCCCCCTTCACGTTTGCCTTCGCCTTCCACTTCCTGAACTTCTACATTCTATCTGTCCTTCTCCACCTCCATCCAACCCTCCTATTTCTAAAGATAAATACTTCAAACACAATCCCAGTATGCTAGTCTTAGCAGGTAATCACATTTTTGTTTTTGATTCTTCTAGTGAATGCCTTCGGTTTCGCTCTCGGCAAGAAGTCCCTCGTTTTGAATCAGCCACCTACCGCGCTTTACTACACTTTCGTCAAAAAAAGCTCTTCCTCAATCCCTTTGTCCTGTCACTCTTTTCTCCTGCTCCTCGTATTTCTTCCTCTTCTATTCTTCCTTCAACCTCTCACATTAGCTCCACTGATTTACAGTCATTCATTTCAACCCTTACATACTCTCAATTCCCCATTACATCTTCCACTCATTCTTATCGTAAATTATGCCATAGCTCCTCCCCTCCTATACCGCCTGATCCCCGCCTATCGCCTAACTGGAAACGCTTTTGGTCTCTCAAGATCCCTCTCCCTGCTCGCAATGTCCTCTACAGGATGCTTCACAACAAAGTCAAGAACCGTTTTCACCTACATCGTCTTATGCCCCATACAGTTCCTAATAACTTTTGTATCCACTGTCCTTCAAATCTCATTACTTCCATTGATACCCTTGATCACTTTTATTTCCTCTGCCCTACCAAGTATGCTGTTTGGTCTCATGTCTTCTCCAAGTACATCAATCCCAACATCCATGCACCTTCGGTCAATCTCCTACGTCAAGTCCTCCTCCTTCGGGTTGTTATCCCTCGTGTTTCTCTCCTCCATTTTCCTTCCTTAAGTACCTTCCAAATCTTTGCATGCACTGCTCTAGCCCTCTGGCAATCTCACTGGCAATCTGTTTTTTCTGAAAACCCATTCCTCTCCAAAACTATAACCAAGGCGGTTTTCCGCTTAGCAAATAAGCTGCAAGATGAATCCCGCCTTGATTATGAACCGTAAATTCTCTCCTCCGCTTTCCTTTCCAGTGCCTCTCTCACTACTCATGATGTTCTCTCCATTTCAAGTATCTATCAAGCTCTCTTAAACTCTTATTCTTTTCTCAATTTCTTCTACCATAGGCTCATTTCCCTTTCCTTAGTCTAGTTCTTATAATACCACAGTCTTTTCTTCCACTCTTTTGACGTCTAAAGGACTTAAAATAAAATTGGAGCAAGTCTCCCTTACAAAAAAAAAAAAGTTTTTGGTTGAATTTTACAAATCGCTTTTTTTAGTTCAAATCAACTCCAAATGGACCTCATATGTTATTGAATATTATTCGTAGGCATTTAGAGCATTCGCGGTTACATAAACAGGCTTTATGCTATTTTTATATGCCCGAGAAAAAGACAAAGGTTTATATGGGTTTTATCTTTCTCACTGCTGAAACATTCATTTGTCTGTTGACTCTGTTACCAGCGTAGTTAATTTACAAATAAATTGCTTATTCGAGTAAAATTTCAGACTAAAAAATATGCTTACTTGTAAAAAAATGTCAAAGCATTGCGAATCTATGTGTTGTACACTACACGACAGGTAGTCTACGGCAAACGCATTAAAATATGACATAGGTAACCATATATTTACTACTCCAATTCGATCACTCACTTTTTCATAGTCAAAATGCGTCCAGCTTAAAAAAACTATAATGTTATTTGTATGATTTAATAGCATACACTGTTGAAAAAAAAATCTACCCATTAATAAAAGTTTATACACATAAATTAAAGCATCTCTTTCTTGTTACTGTTAGTCTTTTGTGATATTTCTTTGGCTGATATATCTACTTTAACTGCTACGTTCGCCAAAATTCAGATAAATATATGTAACATTTGATCGCCAATGGTAAGACTATGGCATACAATAATTATCGTTTCATTATATCATTTCTACAAAGATATTTATAACAGACATTGACTTCATGCATAGTCATTTGTTCATTTACTAGAAATAATCATTGTATGGATTTGAAAGGCTTTTACATAAAGTTATATTGCACATCACATACAACAAGATTCAAATCTATGAAGCATTTTTTCATTAGCCTTAAGTTGATATGTCTTTTGCTCTTGTTTGAATAACAATATTGCTATTATTCTAAAAGTAGAACAACTTAAAATTTCAAAAAAAAAAAACTAGGCAGAAGCACAGTATAAAAAATATGACAACATAACAACTTGTTTATTATTATTTTTGTCATACTATTATAGATGCTCTTGAGACTTTGAGCATTGGCATAGTTCTTTAAGAAATCAGCCTCTCGTCCTTTTGTAAAACAGTTTTTCCCATTCATCCTCCTGTTTTCTGCCTTTTGTTCTTCAACGAACTTTTTTGAGAGGGCTTCCATGGCTGCTACTACTATTAATCTTTCCTGATACTTCTTGTGGCAAGGATATGAGGCTCTGGCATAGTTGAGTTTGACCCTTGAAAAGAGTGTTTTTGATTATACGTGCGAATATATAGCAAACCATCATTTGTGTACAATTGGACCCTTTTCGCATTGCCATCTTCTTCTAAAGCATTCAAGATGCGTTTGACTTGAACGCGACTATTACGACAGACGTTCAATAATACATCGACTGTCTTTTGTTTTTTTTTTGTGCAGTAGCGGAAAAAATAGCCTTTACCGATACGATTGTTCATCAATTGTCAATCATATTAGCCAGTAATGTTAAGATCGGAAGGCAAGCTACCAATAATCAGGACATTCTTTGTTGATTTAGGCCAAATTAAGTTTTTCTTAGGAGAAGCAATCCATCTTGGAAAGAAAGTGACTCATTTTAAATACTTGTGTATTCATCTTTGCTTTAACAACCAATTCGAAGCCCCCTTTTTATCTAGCCGAGTGATATATCACTCAGCCTAAAGAATCCAACAAATGAGTATAATGAACTAGCCAGTTCCTAGCTTTCTTTAAGAGAGCCGGAAAGCTATGTTGAAATTACGGGAAATGCATTTCAAGTCTGGCTGAAGCTATGATAGGTATTCATCCTATGCATGACACATATTTATTGCTTGACAGCTTGAATGTCACACAAATGTTGTACGCTAAAAATGATTATGTAATGCATATACACAGAACCTAATAATGTATAATAACCATGTTCAATGAAAAGCATTATCAATGCAACCTGACAGGTCTTTGATATCAACCTTAGTGGTTACTGACAATAGTCTATTATCGGTTTCCGATGATCTTATTCAAAAACTACACATTGGATATTGACAATTTCTGCTCATCTTTTAGGTTTTTAAGAAAGCTGAATGTATAACATTATATGTTTTACTAACCAAGGATTTTGCGGACGTGTTCAACAATAGCTCTTATGACAAAAAGATAGAACAAATACAGTCCAATATGTACAACTAAAGACACTTTTATTTAGTATTGGGCAATTCTTCAGGAACCACACTTTGATAGATTGTTCCAATCAAACCAAGTGCACGAATACGACTTTCAAGTTCTTCTTTAGAGCATTTTGTGTCTCCCAAAACTTCATCACAAACATCACGTAGTACACCTTCAATTTCCAATTTGGATCCTTTCCAAATGGCTTCTAAACCCTAGATAGACTTGAGTAACACAGCATGCAGACACACACACACTTACTTTGGCAGCAGCAGCCTCTTCCAGCTTTGCTCTCTCTTCTTCTGACAATCCCTTTTCTTCTGCTTTTTGAAGCTCACCAAATGTAGACTGTAAATCATAAGCAGTACGCAATGTGCCCACTGTTTGACTAAAAATATAACCCTTTTCTCGAAGACTATAATACATGCCACCCAAACCAAACACAGACTTCCTGCTGCTGTACTGAGTTACTTTAGAGTTGTACGTGTTACCAATCACATGCAATAGTTCAACACCATGGTTTTCCAATTTGAGATCTTCTGTTTCTTTCTTGATTGTGTTGATGAATTCTTGTTCACTGTTTGATTTGTACAAGTCCAGTTTATGAATCAATTTTTCACAAAGCACTTCAATGCGTTTGGCACGCACTATGTTGCGTTCTTGTTCAGATTCTGCTTTTTGTGCTTCTTTTTCTGCTTTTTCAGACGGTGTCAATTCGCGGTCCTCATTTTCTTCTTCTGCTGTCTCGAGTGCTTCTCGCATATCTTTTCCAATTGATATCTCACCAATAATGTCCACAAAACGATCTCCACCAAATGATTGTTTAAAGAAATCCTCAGGATCAACTAATTTTATAGATGAGTTTAGTGTTGCCCTCTCTCTCTTTTTCTTTCTTTTTTTTTACCAAATCCTCCATCAGGTTTCACTCCGTTTTCTTCACCAAATTCATTGTATCGTTTTCTTAGTTTAGGATCTGAAAGGATCTGATAGGCTTCAGAAATACGTTTAAACTAACACATATCATAAATAAGAGCTGCATCCTAAATCATAGTTTTTATTATTATTATTCTTACCTTGTCTTCCGCAGTAGGATCATTTTGATTTTTATCAGGATGGAATCTGATAGCCATTTTACGATATGCTTTCTTGATTTCATCTTGATCTGCAGTGACTTGGAGACCCAATAGTTCGTAGTATTCAGTAGACACTGGTTTTTCATCTTAAAGAAAATAAGTACACAAAAAAACAACTGCTGTTGCTTACCGGTTCCTTTTCTTCGGTTAGGTTTTGATTTGTTTTGATTGGGTTTTGTGTGTGCTTCATTGGCGTCTGTCACTGTGTATGTCTCGACTTGTTCACAAGCCCAACACTTGACGGATACTTTTTGACCCACTGTTTGTCCTTCAGGTAAAAATTCAATAGGTGTAATACATTTTCGACAAGAAGTCTTGATATAAGGTTCTGGTTTTCTTGACTCAAATACTTTTGTCATATTGTATAACAAAAAAAAAAAAAAAAAAAAAAGAGAAAAAGGGAAAAAAGGAAAGAAAGAGAGACCGCCTTTTTAATCAGAAAAAAATAATAATAATAATACAAGCCATTTGTGTAATACACTCGTTTTTATATATAGAGAGAGAAAATGTATTATATAAAAAAAAAGAAAGAAATGATATAAAGAAATGTACATAAATTCTAAATGCTGATAGTTTTGAAAATGTTTAAACCAGTACTAGCTGTGCTAACAACACAACCAGGTATTTGTCTATGGAAATGTAATTCCTTGATATCTTCTTGACCTTGATGAACAAACAACAATTGAGGAGGCACTTCAACACCATCGTTAGTCAAACGGCCTTCTTGTTCTGTATCAGGTTCAACAGACAAATCCCATAAAGTCAATTGGTTATCTGCACCAGAAACAGCCAATACAGATTCTTCTGTAGGGTGCCATTCAATGGATGTGATAGGACCATTGTGCCACTTGAAGGTAGCCACAGGTGTAGGTTGATTGCCCTTAAATGTACGCAAATCCCATACACTAAAGACACCATCATCATGACCACTAGCTAACAAGTAAGAAGCCTTCTTGTTCCAAGTAATCACATTGACATCAGAATGAGAAGCATGAATACCAACAGCAGCGCGCTTCTTGTTACGTGTGTCCCAAATCTTGACTGTTTGGTCTGCAGAACAAGAAGCAAACACATTGCGTTCAGTAGGAGACCATTGAAGGTCTTCAACAGATGATTTGTGTTCTCTGAAAGCGACATTTTCAGTATTGATACCACTGGGGGTAATTGTTGTGTGGAAAATACGACCTGTATTATCACCTGTCAAAAGACTATAGGTAGCTGTTAGTCTTCTCCCCTCCTTTCTTCCTTGTTATACTTTACCGGCCAGCATCAAGATAGGACCAATCCATAGCATAACCTTCTTCACGACCATGGTTGTTAATGTTAAATAAAGGCTTTTGGTTCATTTGAGAAGGCGCTCCTGCTACTTCTAAACTGGCTACTGCAGATGTCAAGTCCCAAATATGTACTTTGCCTGTTTCAGCCCAGGTAGCAGCAATGTGTCTATCTTGTTGTTGGGGCATAACCCTTAAACGATTCACACAACCAACATGAGGAATAGATCTATATTCAAGCACAGGATCCTCATCTAAAGCATCGGGATCATCCTCATCATCAGAGTCTATAAGAGTTGAGTATTCCAATTAAACTCAAAGACATGACTTACCATCTTGTTGAGTCTTGTGTAAAGAAGACATCTTCATAACCAAAACTTCATTGTTACGATCACCAGGAAGAG
This sequence comes from Gilbertella persicaria, assembly GCF_025201335.1. NCBI lineage: Eukaryota > Fungi > Mucoromycota > Mucoromycetes > Mucorales > Choanephoraceae > Gilbertella > Gilbertella persicaria. The sequence goes on along the minus strand of NW_026251979.1, from coordinate 316,540 downwards.
AAGTACCAGCAGCAACATAAGCAGTAGCAGGATACTATATATCCATATTTAATCTTCCCCTTCGCTCTTAGAAAAAAACTTACATTCTTTCTTTCTTCACCTAATTTGTCTTCCAAAATATCAAAACTCAGAAAGGGAAGACGCACATCAAGGTTATGAAGCATGACATACACTGAGGGATCAGCTTCCAATACTTCACCTTCTGCTAAAGGTTGACCGGGCAAATATAACTTTAAGTTTTTATCGCCCTCTTCTTCGTCATCGTCTTCCTTCATATCCACATCCATGCCTATCTATTATAAGTAAAAGCAGAAAAAAAGAGAGTCGAGTTTATGGATCTTACCGTCTTCATTATCGTTTGCTTCAGGTTCCATACTTTCGACTACTTCTTCTTCTTCCATTTCATCTTCCCAGGCATCTTCAAATTCACCCATTTCGTTCTTTTCTTCAGCATGTCTCGAGACGCCGTTGCCAAAGGCAGTAGTTTTATTTTGTCTTGAATCAGAAGGATCGGCTTGACGTTTTGACATGTTGTAAGGTGAAACAAGAAAAAAAAAAAAGATTTCAAAAAAAAAAAAAAATAAGGACAGTCAATCTGTGACGGTGATTCTTAGGCATAGGCTTAAAAACAGTATGTCTTGTCCTTCTTTCTTTTATTATCAAGACATGCCTGCATCTCTCTTCCAAAGATACGCTCCCCCCATTGCAATTAGCCATATATGAGACAATGGAAATACACTCTCAGTAGTGTTGAGTCATCTTTTTCAATTAAAAATAAAGAAGCAGGGGTTAATAGTATGATTATTTACAACTAGATTTTAAATATGAATGCCTCTTGAGGCTAGTTCATCATAGCAATGGGGTGGAACAAGTTTCTTATTCAATTCTGGCTGAATAGCTAATTCTGATCATAGATGTGAGAAATGGAATTGACTGTATGTTCACTTACCTTCAGTAGTGAAATTAAACAAAGGAGGAAGTGGTTTTCCTGTAGGCATTTTTGTGTCAGGATCACGTAGTTCATCAAAAAATGGATGTGCAAGCGCTTCTATAGCTGTTGGTCTTGCTAGTGGATTGTACTGTAAGATGCTTGACATTAAACCAATGGCTTCTGGCGGTGTTCTTAGTCTAAAGATCTATAGAGCCATAAGAACAGAATCACTGTCTGTTTAAATTTACCTTTTCAAGAGGGTGTGGTTTAATCAAAGGGAATTTATGATCATGATAATCTGGATTCATCAATTCAATCTGTTCTCTTGAAGGAGTACCTAATACTTTGATAATCTCAACCAGTTGATCAATGCCACTTTCCCCTGGAAACAAGGGTTGTCCTAGCAACAATTCACCCATCACACAACCAGCAGACCAAACATCAATCTTGATAGAATATTCAGCTGCACCAAAAATAAGTTCGGGTGCACGATAATACCGAGAACAGATATAAGATACATTTGAATCCCCTGAATTCAAAATCTTTGCACTAATGATGATAATTCAGCATCCTATTGTGTATATCATTCTTTACCTTCCAAAATCACATAGTTTCAATATGCCACTGATAGGCTCTAATAACAGGTTTTGTGGTTTAATGTCTCGATGACAGATACCAATACTATGACAATAAGCCAATGCTCTAAATAGTTGATACATATAAATCTTGACCTGCAAAATGGGTATAGGTTGTCTAATCTTGGCATAATGTCTCGCTACTCTATAAACAGTCTCTGGCACATATTCCATCACTAGATTCAAAAAGATTTCATCTTTCTAATATATATGGACACTTAATAACATACCCTGCTTTAGTGTTGTTCTTGCTTACCTTTTCACCTTGATTATAGAAATAAGCAATCAAACAACATATATTGGGATGATACATTAATCGCATCATTTCTAATTCTCGGTTCTTTCTTATTGTTAGTAATTTGCCAATTGAAGTCTATCTATTTTACCTTAAATCGTTTATCCTGCAATACCTTTTTGATAGCTGCATATTCACCGTTATGCATCAATTTCGCTTGATAGACAACACCAAATGACCCATTGCCAATCACTTTTTCATGTGTATAATGTAGTTTCATGTCTTGTCCAGTCTGACCATCCTTGGCTGCTACAATGACATGTCTCAATGGATGGGTTGGTAATGGAGATCCTATTTCATGAACATCATTTTATTCTTGATTACTTCTTTACCTGGAACAGAAGGTCTTGCCAAGTTTGTTTTCTTTTCTTCTATTCTGTTTTGTGGTTGTTGATTCATGTAACTCTTCTTTTTTTTTTTTAAGAAAAAGAGAAAGAAAGAATTTTATCCTTTTTTTTTTCAAGGCCTTTTTATTGGTGATTGATAACAAAACCTTTTTTCTTTCTACTTCAAATCCTCTTTTTTTATCGTTTTGTCAGCACAAGTAGAATATTCACCTTTACCTTCTTCTTCGCTTCATCAGCGACAGAGTTCAATACAAATAAAGCAGCAACAACAACAGAACAAGATGAAGATGTCTTTTTCAAATAAAAAGCGTGTCTGGACAATAGTTGGACTTGTGTCTGCTTGCCTTGTATTTGCATGGTTATTCTTATCCACACCTTCTTTTAGACAGTTCCAAGGTAATAAAGTAGCTATTTTATTTTTTTCTAATACGTGGTACACAACAAGATTCGCCATCAGACCATTGTACTGTTCCGTATCCAGGGAAACCACTTGTACAATACGCTGTCATGATAGATGCTGGTTCTTCTGGATCACGTGTTCATGTCTATAAATTCAATCATTGTAAACAAGAGCCTGAACTAGAGAATGAAGTATTTCACATGCTTAGGCCAGGTCTCTCTTCTTTTGCTGATGATCCTTCTTTAGCTGCTGATTCATTAGATTCCTTGTTGCAAATAGCACTTGAGAGTGTGCCTGACTCCATGCAAGCCTGTACTCCCATTGCTGTCAAGGCAACAGCTGGTTTACGTCTGTTAGGTACAGACAAGAGTACCTCGATCTTGGAGGCAGTGCGTGACAAACTAGCACACTATCCATTCCATGTAGCAGATGTGAGTATCATGGACGGTAAAGAAGAAGGTGTCTATGCTTGGATCACAGTCAACTATCTCTTGGGCAAACTCAAGCCAACAGAACAGTCTGCAGCCACATTTGACTTGGGTGGTGCTTCTACTCAGATTGTGTTTGAACCAGACAGTATGGTACCAGGTGAACATGTCTATCAACTAGACTATGCACATCAACAATATGATCTATACCAACACTCCTATCTTGGATTTGGTCTGAATGAAGCCAGAAAACGAATTAAACAAGCCATGGCTGATCTATGGACATCAGACAGCAGTGTCTATCACCCATGTCTACCTGACAACTATACAGAAATGATCCATACCTCAGGCAACGATACAAGACAAGTTCAATTGATAGGCACAAATGCAGGTCATGCTGCTTGTCGAGCTGTGATTGAACAGATCTTTGAAAAAGAAAAGACGTGTCCACTCACACCTTGTGCCTTTGATGGTGTCTATCAACCTCCATTGAAAGAGGCCTTTTTGGGTCGTGATTTATATGTATTTTCTTACTTTTATGACTTGACTCAACCTTTGGGTATGCCATCCCAATTCACTGTGCGTGAATTAGGTGAACTCTCTGAACGCGTCTGTCGTGGTGATTTAGAGTTGTTTCGACACATACCCAATGCGCCTCGTGTGATTCGAAAAGACCCCAACTACTGTCTTGACTTGACTTATACCCATGCCCTTTTAAGAATTGGCTATGATATCTCTCCTGAACGCATTGTACACACAGCTCAAAAAATACAAGATGCAGAAACAGGATGGTGTTTAGGCGCTTCTATTGCCATGATGAATGACAACCAGTTATGTTATTAACAATAAAAATTTTTACAGGGTATCATGGCAAGGACATTCTATTTCATTATGTAAATCTTGCATCTTTAGGAATTCACATAGACTTGCTGTCAAGTCATCAGGAAACCCTTTGTAGATTAAACTACTGATTTTCAAGATTCGCATGAGACGATAAATCATTTTTTGTGCCTTGCTTCTTAATGTCACATCTTCCTTAATTAAAGCATTGCCACAATACACAGTAGAAGCATGATAGAGACAATTAGGTGTGAGCTGAAAGACACACCAACCAAAACAGCGTGTCAAGACTTCGCATACCTCAATCACAGCATCAGCTGCATTCGTACACACAGTACTTGATCGCTTTTCTTGTTCTGATAAATAATAGGAAGGGGGGCTTTTGCTTCTGGAACGTCGTATGCTGCTAAGAACAGCCTTGTGCAATACAATCCAAGTTGTCTCACATTGGATCTTGAGCAATAGGGCTGCATGTGCTTGAAGTGCATCTGCGTCCATGGTTGCAGTAATATCGTGTTGTCTTTCTCTGTTTAATTTGAGCTGTTCCAGCCGCTCATAATCATGGTCATCAATACGAAAGGCTTCTGATATACACTGATTCCATTGCTTGAGATGCTCTTCTTCAGCCAACAGTTGTTTGATAGAAGCACCGCGTTCAGTTAGTTTAACGCATTTGTTATAAAATCGAAACAATTCAACAGCATAGACAAAATAAGTGTCTTTGACAATCATTTTGTTGTATTCGAAATCACACACTTGTTGAGGATCATGCAGTTGTTGATTCAGTGTAATAATTTCATAGAGATTGATATCCACTTCAGATTCATTGATGATGCTTGCCTCGCTTGTATGACAAGATAAAGTGCAGTCATTGTAACACAAGATCAAGAACATCTTGAGGTATTGTTTGCGTAAGGCTAGATCGTCAGTTGGTAAATTGGCTATACGGTGAATACCCCATTCAAATGCCACGTGTAGAGAGAGGCCAATATAGATTCTTGCTTGAGAATACCGTTTACAGATAATACAGAACATGGACATGGTTAACAAGGCTTCCATGGTTGAATGATCTGGTGGTTCATCAAACGACTCCATCAACTCATTCCGTGCACGGTCATAATAAAAGCCAGCAATTTCCTGTGCATTTTCACAGATATATTTATCATGTCGCATCACATGTAGAAACATCATAGCAAGACCAGCGTCTGTGCAAACTTGGTTACGCTTTGGGTCGCCTGATCGTTCCCAGAACGAATGCCAATTGGAAGAAAATTTGGGGTGCAGACAGTCCCAAAAGACTTGTCCAATATAATTCATGCCTGCAGGTGAGATGTTTTTTGTCAGACCGTTCAGATTCATTCGACAATGATTGTAATTCTCCAGATAGATTTCGGGACGTCGACCGATCACATTGTGCCAGAACTCAAGCGAAGACGCGTCCTGAGGTAGATCATACGATGGACTTGGTGAAGAACAAAGTAGTTCGAGAATTGTATCGTCTTCGTCTGTTAATGTGATGGAAGTGGAGGTCGTACTGCTTGCTTGTGGAGTAGGATCACCAGCCTGCAGTAATCTTATCTGTTGTACTGCCTGAATGAGTTGCTCTACACTTGTGATGTTCGTATCTAGTCTCAACATATTGCCTGGTTGAAACGATAGCAACCATTGCATTGTATTATCTTTTTTGTTACTATCGACCAGCGCTGTACTAGTGGATGAATTCTTTTGTTGAAGTTGAAATAGATGCTGTTCAAGTTGCCTTGTTTGCTCTTCTGGAGACTCTTTTTTATGCTTCACAAAATGGGTAGACGCTTTATCAAGGTCTTTTGAGATGCGATTTAAAAGTGGTGAGGTTTTCTCTATCCATGATTCTATTTCATAAAATGTTACTTGAAGTGATTCTATATCATCGTAAATGGTTCTTGGTTTTTCTTCTGTCTTGTCATTTGTATTTCTTTTTTTTGCCATATCAGTAAAATAAAAAAGAAATAAATAGAAAAGAGAGAAAAGATCAAGTTTGACTCACTACAGCATTTTAACTTCAGATTACGCTTTTTCTAGACGAATCAAATGCATTTGAATAGAGTTTTGATAAACAAAGGTAAAAGAGAGTACTTTATTATTAATAAGAATAAAAAAAATGAGTCATATCAAATTGCTTATGTTAAATGATTAGTTCTTTTTGCGTCCCAAATTCAAGGCATCTCCAAGACCAAAACCTTCAAGGATCTTGTTAAGACCAATACCACCTAAGAGAGAATTGATAATGGAACCAAGACCAAGACCATTTAGAATATTGCCTACAAGACCGAGAACACCAGTCAATAAAAGACCGACAGCAGAAAGAATTTGTAGCAAGGGACTTTGCAAGATGTTCCATAAGGGGCTAAGTTCTTTCTTTGCGTGTGGCATGTTTCTAATCTTCTTCTTGGCTCTGTCAATGGTTGTAGTAACCTCACCCGAGAGTTGAGCCAAAAGATCTGCCAAGTGATATTCTTCAGGAGAAGCCTTTCTGTTGGAAGTGTTGGATTGAGCCTTCTTAGCGATACGACCAGTAGGATCCAGACCACGAATAGCACCATTAGCTTCTTCAAGAATTTGAGAGCCTTGTTCAATCAATGGTTTAACAGTATCAACCAGTTTTTGTTCATCACGTTCCTTTTGAGGCTTGGCTTCTTCTTCATCAATGGTTTCAGTAATGCGCTTAAGGATAGGCTTGATCTTATCAAGAGACTGTTGAATACAAGTAGACATTTGGTCAGCAATCTTGCGGTATTCTTCTTCCTCAGGGTCTCCCTTAGGCTCCTTGTCTTCCTTGATCATTTGAGCCTTGCCAACGATATGCCCTTCAGGGTTGATAATGTTGCCATCGTCGTCAACAGGGAAATCAACCATTTTATGAGCAATACTCTTGTCAACAGTACCCACAATATTGTCGTCTTCATCAACAACCTTGCCTGATTTTCTGACACGAGGCGAGTGTTCATCAACCATGGTATTGGGATTGAAAGGCTTGTTCTTGTCTTCTTCTTCCTTAGGTTCTTCTTCTTGTTTGATCGTATCAGCACGACCTACGATATGACCTTCGTTGTCAATGATATCACCATCGTCATTGACCTTGAAACCATCAAACTTGGAAGCCAACTTTTTATCAACATAACCAACGATATTGTCTTCCATATCAATAACCTTGCCAGACTTGCGAACTTCAGGAGAATCTTCGTTCACACTGTCATTGGGGTTGAAGGGCTTGTTCTTATCCTCCTCTTTTTCTTCCTTGGGTTCTTCTTCTTTGATCATGTCAGCCTTAGCAACAATATGGCCTTCATTATTAATGACGTTGCCTTGATCATCGACCTTGAAGCCAGCCAATTTGGGTGCCAACTTCTTGTCAACATAACCAACCAAGTTATCATCCATATCAAAGACTTTACCAGACTTGCGTACCTCAGGCGAATCTTCATTGACACTTTCGTTAGGATTGAAGGGCTTCTCTTCTTGTTCAAACAATTTGGCCTTGGCAACAATATGTCCTTCATTATCAATGACTTCACCATCCTTATTGACCTTGAAGCCAGCCAGCTTGGAAGCCTTTTCTTTGTCAATAGTACCAACAACGTTATCTTCCATATCGACGATCTTGCCAGATTTACGGACTTCGGGAGAGTCTTCATTCACACTGTCATTGGGGTTGAAGGGCTTGTCTTTATCTTCTTCTTCTTCAGGTTGGATCATATCAGCACTACCAACGACTTCGCCGTCATGGTCAATGATATCACCATCAGCGTTGACTTTGTAACCAGCAAACTTGGCAGCAAGACGCTTATCGACATAACCAACAATGTTGTCTTCCATATCCAAGACTTTACCAGACTTCTTGACTTCAGGAGAGTCTTCATTGACACTGTCATTGGGACTGAAAGGCTTTTCTTCATCTTTAGCAACATCAAGATCCTTGACATCCTTTTCAGCGTCTTCGGCTTTTTCTTCAGTTTCCTTCTCTGTGTCTTTGACGGTGTCCTTGGCATCTTCAGCAGCGTTCTTGGCATCATCAGTAGCGTTTTTGTCTACTTTAGCATCATCGGTAGCGTCTTCAGCAGTTTCTTTAATATCTTCAGCGACATCTTCAGTGTCTTTGGTAGCGTCTTCAGCAGTGTCTTTGGTATCATCGGTAGCGCCTTCGACGCCACTGGCAGCATCTTCAGCGTTATCTTTGGCATTACCGGCAGCATCTTCAGCGGTATCTTTAGCATCATCGGTAGCGCCTTCGACGCCACTGGCAGCATCTTCAGCGTTATCTTTGGCATTACCGGCATCATCTTCAGCGGTATCTTTGGCATCATCGGTAGCGCCTTCGACGCCACTGGCAGCATCTTCAGCGTTATCTTTGGCATTACCGGCAGCATCTTCAGCGGTATCTTTGGCATTACCGGCAGCATCTTCAGCGGTATCTTTGGCATTACCGGCAGCATCTTCAGCGGTATCTTTGGCATCATCGGTAGCGCCTTCGACGCCACTGGCAGCATCTTCAGCGTTATCTTTGGTATTATCGGCAGCATCTTCAGCGGTATCTTTAGCATCATCAGTTTCTTTAGCCTTCTTTTTAGGGTCTTTGATGTCGTCTTCGACCTCATCTTCTTTAGCCTCGGTCTTTTCAAAGACTATAGATCAATTGAGTTAGAAAGATCTGAATACAATTAGATAAGTTACCTTCTTCAGTTGGCTCATCTTCTTGTTCATCATCAACCTGAGCCTTGGAATTTTGTTCTTCATCGTTATCTTCGTCACCATCATCGTCAGAGGACTCATCGTCATCATCTTGAGAGATAGGCTCTACTTTACCAATGACCTTGCCCTTATCATTGACAATAGTACCATTTTCACCGACTTTCTTTCCAGCAAGTTTTTTAAGCTTGCCTTCAACGAGCCTACCAAGAACAATGCCAGATTTCTTGTCAACGACCATACCAGACTTGTTAAGCTTTTTGCCAATCATTTGTTTCAAAAGTTCTTCATAGTCTTCTTCGTCTTCAGACTCTTCTTCGTCTTCAGAATCTTCTTCTTCTTCTTCTTCTTCTTCTTCTTCTTCTTCTTCTTCGTCTTCTTCGTTTTGTTCTTCTTCACCTTCTTCACCTTGTTCTTTGGTGTCACCAGTGTCTTTTTCAGCGGCATTTTGATCTCCGGATTCATTCGTGTCTTGTTGTCTTTGTTCTTCCTGAGACCCTTCTTGAGCCTGTGCTTGATCTTGTTGATCATTCTTTTGCTTAGCAGCAGCAGCTTCTGCAGCAGCTCTTTGTTGACTTGCTTGTTGGTTCTTCATAGCTTTAGCAGTTAAGTATGGAACAATAAAAAATAATTCGAGAATCTTATTACTATAATAAGGAGTAGAAAATACTTTTTCGATCAGGAAATAGTTCTTTTTTTTATAGCCAAGACTTTCACCAGGGCTCCAAAATGGGATGATCTTTGTGCCCACGGTAAATCATGACTTCATACGTAGATCATTGCTTGTCGTTTTCGATTTAGAATTAAGGTTCAGAAAAAAATTAAGGTTGCAGTAACACATATGTGTGAGGTAATGGTAACAATATATACTGGATTGAAGTTCAGATAGATCACATAAAAAGCCAAATTGTTTGTTTTTCCTTTTTTCTGCTTTTCTGTATTAACCATGTCTAGTTTGATTGAAAAGAAAAAGAAGTCATCAAGCAAAAACCTTAAGCCAAAGAAATCTTCAAAGCACTCTGTAGACGATATGATTGGTGAACCTGTTAAAAGCACTAAAAAGAAGAGTAATAAATCAAAAAAAATCAAGAACAAAGCATTGCCTACCTCTACCCTCGAAGAAGATGGTGTCACTGACCAAGCTAAGAATGTAACTGAGATTACTGATCAAACTGAGAATGAAGCTGGCGATGTTGTTCAAGATGCTATGGAGAAGGCTCAAGACCAAGGCGAAGGTGTTTCAGAAGAAATCAAGAACCAAGCACAGGAGACTATTGATGAGGCTCAAGAAACAATGGACAGTGAAGATGAACTTAATTTAGGAGACAATGATGCCTTAAGCACAATGAATGCCATTATGGAATACAATCGTCAATTAATGCAACGATTAAATGAACTTGAAAGTCAAGCTCAATCCCAAGGACAAGAAGTTAGCAAGCAAACTGTACAGGATACAGTTCAAGACACTTATAATGATATCAAGACTAAATATGAAAAGACACAAGAAGGCGATGGTACTAACCATTCCTTTGAACTCCCTCTTGGTGATATGATGAAGGGTTATGGTAACTTGAATACCGAACCTCTTCCTGATATTCATGATTCCTTATCAAAAAAGTCTGACAAGGACGAAGAATCTACTGTTCATGGTGGTAATAATGAAGGAAACAAGATTAGCATTGGTAATGGTGGAAAAGACGATATTGTCGTCAAGGTAGAAGCAACAAAGACTGGTATCACTTTCTCAATTCATATTCCTCGCGATTAAGTAAAATAATATTAATAAAAAACCTATTTGTTTATACTGTAATACTACTATATATATATATATAAAGGGTAAAATAGAGGCGTTTATTGATGGATAAGAATATGATATTGCACAGAGAGAAAAAATAAGAAAATATTATGATAAAAGTGTCAAGGTAATATCACCATGAGCTTTGGCTTTTAAATAGAGTTCGGCTTCAATATTAAGGTCTAGACGAAGCTTGGGCATTTTACTATTACTACTTTCATTCTGGTCTTGTTGTTGTATTTGTTGCTCTTGCTGCTGCTCTTGCTGTTGCTGTTGCTGTTGCTGTTGCAATTGCTGTTGTTTCTGTATCATTTGTTGTTCCTTGTTTCCCTTGCTGGAACGAGACTTCTTTGGCTTTTCGGTTTTAACAGGAGCTTCTTGTTGAGACATGTTTGAATAAGAGAGAAATAAAAAAAGAAAGAAGAAATTGGTTTTAAAGAAGAAGGCCTTAGTTCTAATTTGTTCTAGACGTAGATAGTGTGCCACAATCACATACATGAGTGATGCACAAATTATGTAACGCTTTGAATAAGCTCATAAACTAGCAACAATAAGGTGATCTCCTCATGTATTATGGCTTATGCTGTCATTCTTTTGTCATTTACCATTATCTTTTGCTAGCTTTGTTCATATAAACTAAGTAACTTTTTTTTACATTTTCTTTTTTCTTCTTCTTCTTTACCACCCATCTATTCAATCATGGCTCCAACAAAAGAAGCAGAAAGACCATCTAAAATAAAGGAAATTACTGAATCAGAAGAAGAAGAACCAAGCAAGTCGAAAAAATCCTCATCAAAAGACAAGAAGAGTAAAAAGTCAAAGAAGAAGAGATCTTCAAAATCCAATAGTCTTGTTCCTTCAGATCAATTGTCAGGGCTAACTGATGGCGTCATTGGAGGAGGCCAACAACAACAACAACAACAACAAGGTGGTGGTGGTAAAGGCGGACAGCAACCATTAAGTTTGCGTCTTGATCTTAATCTTGATGTCGAAATTACCTTGAAGGCTAGAGTTCATGGTGATGTGACCCTTGCTTTATTGGCTTAATTTACTATTATTATTGTTATGTTATACGCTAATAAATAAACAAATATAAACTATAATTCCAAGTTACAATATGTCAATTGTTGAATGTGCCCTACTAGGCGTTATTTAGCCGAAGTATTGTACCCTTTTGGCTTGGCAATGATTTATGTCATCCGCAATGTTTCACGAAACACGGGTCTTGTGCAACAGCATATGTCATTTCAAATGTTATTATAATACAATAGATATTTACGAATTCAAGTCTAAATGACGAATGTTTAGTACTACCATAATAATGTGGAAATAGAAAAAAAATCGCGTGGTTTATTGTAAGCCTATGGGGAATCGCTAATACAGTGGGCGAAACATAGGTCTGTACCACATGATCGCCCTTAGCATAGAAACACTCACAAGAGTACGTAAGAGATTCTGTAATGTATTATCATGCATGTCATCGCTATTTAAAAGAGGGGAGCCGAGTATAGAAAAAACTGTTTTTTCGTTAGTTTCTTGGGAAAATTAAGGAATCAAGTATAATCATTTTATTTTAAATATATTACAGTATGGTTTACAAAAGAGTTAATTTCACAGAACCTCGGATTCTTGCTTTAAGTTTGATATCAGCATCCAAATTAAGATCAAGCCTTAGACGTAATGCATTTCTACCTCCCGCCTGAGGATTAGACGCCAACTCTGGTTTTTTGAATTGTTCAGCGTTCTGTTTTAATTTGTCTGCCTGAGCCTTTGCTAACTGTTGTTGTTTATTGTCAGGTTGTTCAATTGGAGGCTTATCTTTTGATTTCTTTTTCTTGCTACTCTTTTTTGTTGAATTATTGTCTTCTTTAGATTTCTTCTTTTTTGGCTGTTTGTCCTGGTCTTCTTTCCTGTCCTTTTTCTTGTCTTTTTTAGCTTTTTCTCTTCTTTTTTGTCCTTTTTTGATTTCTCTTTATCTTGTCCTTGCTTTGATAATGTTGAATTCTGTTCTTGTATCATTTTCTAATTCAGAGGGGAAAAAAGGAAAAAAATGCATAAAAGGTTGTTAATCTAGAATGTTGTTATCCTTTTTAAAAGTGTTACACAAAGCAGAAATGATGACATGATTATCATGTCATTTAAGGGGGATCCACTCGAAATAAGGTTTATTGTGTTACCTTATTTGTTTACATGATACAAATTCATTGTTTTCATCTTAGCGCCATTTTCATTACGTGTGGATATTGTCAGATGTGTTAACCCCGAACTCAATAAAAATGTTGTAGAAACAAAGTGAGGCCTCTTTTTCTTTGTCATTCATTTTTTATATCCATGCCTCCTAAACCTACTGCCACAAAAGAAGACACTTCAAAAGACGCTTTAAAAGACGCTTCAAAAGATAAGCAAGAGTCGAAAAACAATGAAAAGGCCCAGGATTCGAAGCCTAATGGTCAAGAAAACAAGCAAGAAGGTGCTGCTAAAAAAGAGCAACAAAAGCCCAAACAAGAAAAGAAGGATGAAGATAACTCTGATTCAGATCAATCCGACTCTGAGAATGAAGATGATAGTGACGACGATAATAACGATAGTGATGAAGATGACTCTGGCTCAGATGAAGAAACAGGATCTGAAGATGATTCAGAAGAAGAGTCTGAAACTGACAATAGCGAGACAGATTCCGAAGAAGAATCTGATGAAGAAGAAGACTTGATCCCTAACCAGCTTACAAAACTCAAGAAGCAAAAAGGCGGCCTTGTCAATGGTGCCACTGACACTGCTGGTAAATTAAGTAAATCTGTTGGTGGTGCTGTCAGCGGCGGCGGTGGTGGTAGCGGCGAAAGCGAACACCCTCTTAGTTTACGTCTTGATCTTAATTTGGACGTTGAAATTGAACTTAAGGCTCGAGTACACGGTGATGTCACTTTGGCTCTTTTGCGTTAATACCTTTTTTTTGTAAACCTATCTTTATTTATTATATACAATAAATTTCTTAATGCGCTTGTCAACAAATCATTCGTTTATTCAGTACTAAAGTTTAGCATTTGAATTCAATTTTTGTCTTAGATGTTATTGAAAAGAACGTTTTTAGCCGTAAACTGGAGAAATATCAGCTTGTTTCATGTCGTACCTACCGCACAGACATTAGTTTGTTTGTTTGTGTATACATAAAATTGTTTTAAGAGCAGTATACGCAAAACATCCTTCAAATTGAAAGGGATTTACGTTCTCTGCTTGTCAAGGTAAAAGACAAAAAATCTGATGATAATATAAATGAATACTGAAATAAGTATTAAGCCTGACGAATTTCATAAAAAACCACGGTTCAACAACAGCACAATTGGTTCTATCATCACTCACTTTCGTTAATTATATGGAAAATAAAAGAAACCAATTCTATTATTTACATTTATTATATAAAAAAAGCAGATTATATCTAAATTTTGTGTGTCTTATAAGCTTTGTACATAGTCAATGGCAATTTCCAGTCTTTCTTTTGTAATTTCACATCAAATATGTTGAAATTTACTTTCTCCAGGTTCTCCAAAAACTTGATATGAGGTACCTAAAACAACAAGTAAGTACACAGCAAACAGAAAACATTCATTAAAACATACAGCTGATAACAAGGCGGGAAAAGCATCTCCAGGAACTTGATTCAAGATTGAACGAGCAGTCAATAGCTGGTCATAGGCTGCTGTAGCAACATCATAAACAGCATCTTCCATACCATCAATTTCTCCACGGAACACATTTTCTTGAATGATATCGTACTAGATCAAGATGAGTTTTAGAAAAACCTCTACCTGCAATTTCATACCTTTGCTGTAATCTCGGCAGGTAAGACTAGTCTCTTTTGGCTGACATGAAAAGGCAATGATCTTAAGAAAGTTGTAATACCAATCATTTTACCAATATGACTAATAGCGTGATCCGCATTGACATCCTTGACACCCAATGATTCAAGTTGAAGGTATAATAGACTGGATTGTGTGTTTTCAGAATAATTTTCCATATCCTTTATTGTCATGAATTGGTGATCGTCTAAATTACTACTCTATTATCAACTCAGTATTCGAGTTCTTTTAATGGTCCATCAAGACTTACTCTTTCAGATATAATGCGCTTCATCCACATGGCTGATAACTTTGACGTCTTCAATGCTTCTGCAATAGCTAAAGCAATAGGCTGCTCGGGAGGATTTCCCTTTTTTAAATCGAAGAGTCAATAAAAAAACATCTTGACAATCTTTACTTACAGCATAAATCTTATTAATTGTATCTTTCCAAAACTCCATTCTCATTTTACCAATTTCTGGCTTCGAAACATTTTCACGAATAGAAGCTAGTTCAACGTTAAAAGCCCTTATAGCATATTGAGTGTCTCTTAGGTGAGCTGGAAAGAAAGGTGTTGAGAGATAGCCTTCGTAGTCTCTTTTTCTATTGAAGCGTTAGAAGTACGGCTTTTTTTTTGCGTAGTATTTTACCTAACCAAGTCTTTACAGTATCCAACAGCATTTTTGACACGCTCGGGCGAGACAGTAGAATGGTATCTTTTGGCTGCTTGGGTGATAAGTCGAGATCGAGAGTGGAGCAACAGAGTCATTGATTAGTTTAAGGAAAGTGTAATAAATATATACTCGACTTCCCCAGGGGTTTTTATTACATGTAAAAAGCCACTGATCTCTTATTGGAGGTCCGTTTCGCAGTGAAGAAAAAAGACCAATGTCAGTTATACGATGGACTTCATTTTTATTTTTGCATGAATATTTGTTTTTTTTTATTTAGCTTTAAGATTGATTATGTTTAGCGTACAGGCTTTAGAGTAGTAAAAAGAAGAAAAAAATAAACGAATGGAGAACAGTTTGGGCATAAGGTTTGAATAATAGCAGACAGGGTAATAGAAAAAAAATATACAAATACTTGAAGTTTAGATAAATACAACTTGAAAGACTAGAAGCACATGAACTTGCTCTTCTTGTTCATGAGCTCGTCCATACGATTCTCAAGAATACGTCGTGCTTTTTCAGCTTTCTCCTTCAGTTGTTTTTGTTGTTCTAACTTTTCTTCAAGTTCTTTACGCTCGGTTAATGATTCGTCAGTAAGCGTTCTCTGTTGCGATTGTATTTGAGTCACTTGAGTACGCAAGTTTTGGATTTCAAGGTTGTAAGCTTGTTTTTCTCGGCTCAATTGATCCAATTGTCTCTTGACTTCACATACGGATGATTCTGATTTTATAAGCTGAGCTTCCAATTTGCTGATGACTTCTTGATGTGAACGAACATCATTTTCAGCAAATTGAGCCTTGCGTTGTAAAGAACGAATCAATCTGTCGTATTTTTCGGCAGTGAAACCGCTGGCAGAGTTTGTAGTCATGATTTCACTAAAAGTAGTTGAAGCATTGGAGTCTTGACGTTGAAGAGAGGATTGACTAGGACTTCCAACAGACATAGGACGCATTGGGGGAGATCCAGATTCGCTTTCATGAGCAGACAAACCGCCAATAGAGCATGGCGATGAAGGAGGAGGAGGTAAAGGTGTAGGAATAGGAGGAAGAGGATTAGAAGGTGGTGCTGAAGGAGGAGGAAGAGCTCCCAAGTTACTAAGAGGTCTACTGTTTCGTATCGAAGCACGAGGATTTACAGTTGCATCAGATTTAGCAGAAAGAGTAGATAGTCGTTTGACTTCATCAGCTGTAGCACTACCATTGCTTTCTAGCAACATGGCAGAGACTGATCGGTAAGAACCAGACTTTGACGTTCTTGAAATGCTGGAATTTGAGATATCACGCTGTAGCATATACTGAATAGTACTTCCAGTGCTCTGGTTAGCTGATGGATGAGCAGGAGGTGGTGAAGAAACTCGTGGCGTCTGAGGTGGAGATGTGAAATGGATTGATTCTCTATTATGACCAATGAGGTTATTGTTACTTTTGGAAATGATTTGTTCCATTTCTTTTTCAAGACGATCGTTGGCAGCAGTTAGCTTCATCAATTCAAGCTCCAGATTCTTGGTTTCGAGAGTCAATTGACCACGCTGCAAAATCAGTTGAGATTCGAGATCATCATTATGTTTGAGTAATTGAGCATTGTCTTCTTGTAACTGCATGATTTTATCGAGCATTTCTTGCTGACCAAAAGATTCACAGCTTACTTGCTTGAGATCGAGTACTTTCTCGACGTCCTCTTCATTTTTTTTACCGTCTTGAAAAAGACTTGATCTTGAATGATAAGGTGAGTAAGTGATACTCAATGTTGATGAAGATTTTTCTTTTATCATTTGCTTCTTGATTTGGTCAAGAGACTCTTCAAGTGTCTCAACCATAGTTTTGTATTGATTGTTTTCTTTATGAGACAGGTAAAGTTCTTCTTTGATCTTTTCTACTTGATGTTTCCAGATTTTGTCATCTTTTTTCTTTGCTTCTTGCAAGATAGATAACTTTGTTTCTAATTCAACAATCATCCCCGTGGAATCTTTAGCAGAAGCAAGAGCTCGCTCATGTTGGATTTGATGTTGAAGTTCACTGACAATTTGTGTGAGTTCTTCATTTTGGATTAATTGTTGCTGCATTTGTCGTTGAAGATGAGAAAGCACCTCTTCCTTTTCTTTTTTGTTTCTTTGTTCTACGTCAAGCTCATGCTCAAGCACTTGTACTTTGGTTTCAAGTTCTTGTAAATGATGAGAGCCCAAGTCAGTATGGGGATGATCTTGCTTTAATTGTTCAACTAAAGTGCTTTGTTCGTTTAATGAGCGACGTGCTTCATTGAGTTGAACAGTTAGAGATTTGACCTTTTCGTCGTCTTGTGACACACGTTCAGAGGCTTGCTTTAAAAAGTCAGAAAGTTCTTCTTTTTCGGCAGAGAGTAAATCAACTTTACGTCGTTTTTCTTCAATCTCTTGTTCATTAGCTTTGTATTGATGCTTAATGTCTTTTAAAGCTTCCATTGCCTTTTCAGACTTCACCTCTTGAGCTCTCAAGGTATTCTCCATAACTTGCATTACTCTTTCGAGATTTTTCTTCTCCGTGCCAATAGTACAAACATCTCTCAAAACATTTTTTAACTGCTTTTTCATGTGGGCAACAATTTCTGCCTTGGAGGTATTCTCAGCTTCTAAGAGTCTGATAGTTTGATCTCGCTCATCTAATTGTGTATGAGCAGAGTTCAGAAGACGACTCATTTCTTCTAGCTTGGTTTCAAGGCCTTGAATAATGACATCTTGTTTTTCCTCTATCATTTGTAGAGCACCAAGGTCTGACTTGAGCTTTTCTATTTCTTCGTGTCTTAGTTTTTGAGCATTCTTTTCTTGTTCCTTCATTTTATGCTCGAGTGTTTGCTTGATGAGAGTCAATTCATCAATTTTGCCTTGACTACATCTTCTTTCTTGAAATATCTCTACTTGATGTGTCTCTTTTAACTTCCTTATAGCTTCTTCAAGACGATTGGTCTCTTCCAAATGATTTTGACGTAGATTCGAAAGCTCCGTCTTGAGTTGCTCAATTTCACCCAGCTTGGAATTCAATACCTGCACTTGAGCATCTTTTTGGGAGAGTAAGTTTGAAAGCTCTGCTATTTTTGAAAGTTTCTCGGATTGTGCAGCCTGTTCTAAACGTATACGCTCTCTGAAAGAGTCTAACTCCTTTTCCAATTCTTGGCATTTTGTTTGGCATGAAGCAAGTTCCTTTTCGAGTAAGTTCTTTTCTTCATTGGAGTTGTTTTGAGATTTTTCTGTAGACTTGGCTGTCAAGGCAGCTATTTTCTCTGATAACCTTTCACGTTCTGCTTCGGATGTTGACAACTGGGATTCTAAATCCGTAATGTATTTTTCAGTCTGAGTGTCCATTTCTTTGAACTTGATAATTTTTTCTCGTAATTCAGATAAAATTTGTTGATCTTTATGGCCATCGCGAACTGATTTTTCAAGCTGAGCCTCGAGTTGTAAACAGTATGCTTCTGAAGAATGTTCACGCTCTAAAGCAGCAGATAAACGGGCCTTAAGTTCATTGAGAACCTGTATTTCGTTGATTTGCATGCTTTCATACTCTGCAATCTTGGTTTGTTGCTCAGTCAGTGCTTGGTCAGAATGGTTCAATGCGGCTCTTGCCATGGCTAACTGAGATTCTAAACCAGAAATTGATTTTTCGTATTCTTCAATGACAGGCTCGACCAAATGCTGAAATTCATTATTAGTCTGAGGTTTGTTTTCACCTCCACTTTGTTGCAACAATTCATTTTCTACATGTAAATTACGTTCACGGGTCACAATGAGCTCGTTTTGAAGCTCTTCAATTTGTCGGCGCAAGTCTGATACCAAAACAGCTGCATCATTGCTTTGATGGCCATCACTACATAGCTCTGTTGATATTGAACTATCAGGCATAGTATTGTGAGTAGTTGCAGAGGTTGAAGGATAAGTGGAAAGATGAATATCACTACCAGATGTTGAAGAGGAAGAAAGTGACATGAGTTCATGGCTTGCTCGATTAAATCGATCTGATTTAGGTGAAGGAGTGCTATGTTGACTAGATTTGAGTGATTTTATCTCTGCCTTTAATTTTGTGATGATGTGTCGAAGATGATCTACGTTATCATTTGTCATCCACTCTTTAGTTTCGTTTTTCTCGGTCTTATTGCGAATGTTACGAGCACGATAAGCATATTTGATTGTATTACTTGTTTCTGTTAAATTGATTTCAGCAGGACTAACACAAGCAATCATCATAGTAGTAGAATTGCCTCCAAGTGAGTCTTGAAGCAAGCGCGTCAATTTTGAATCGCGGTAAGGGACATGTGTAGATCGCTTATGATGGGGGTCTGAAAGTGCTGAAATAACATTTCCAAGAGCTAAGAGACCAGCATTGATATTGATGCCTTCTTTTCGACGGTCGCCTTGAGCAGCAGTTCTTTTAAGTCTTTCTGAACCAGCCAGATCAACGAAATGAAATTTTGAATGCGTTACCATCCATTCACCTGATTCTTCTTCTGGACCAGTACCACGTTTTTCCATTTGTCCAATCATGGCTTTTACGTTTAGAGTGCTTGGTCGACGGTTGATGGTTCGTGTAGCGGCTGGTGCTTTCTGAGTGGGAACCCACTTCTCTTGTTTGAGTGTGACAGAGAAAATAGCATGTGATCGAGAAGATTTGGCATTCATGTCTGTTGAACCGGTAGCACGGTTTTCTGTGCCAATTTGAAGGTGTCTACAAATGTTAGTTTAGTATGCAATAACTATTTATATGCTGCATTGCATCATTACCTAAGTACATCTTCGGTATTCTCAACAGGAACCTCCCTAAGACCAGTCCAGATAATATGACCTTTTGTATCTTCTCTGATCGTGACAGGAGTTCTTTCCTGAGGTTGAGCAGGATTTAGTAAATCAACGAGTTCTTCATTATAAATCTCGATAAACGAGACATGCACGGTATATCTGGTTGATTTGTCATCTTGAGAAAGAGTTTTTATCGATGTATTTGAGCCACGACGAGGAGACATTGATACTGGTCTTAAATTTAAAGTAGAAGTCCTTTTAGGTATTCTTAAGCCAGAACTAGGAGCTGTTGATGTAACCAAAGATGGTGTGCGTTTAATTTCTGTAGTACTACTTGTTGATTTGCTCATCGACTCATGTTTAATGTCGTTTAAACGTTTGAACAAGGCTGACATCGCACGAGGTATGATACCTATTCATCAATCTAAGTATTGCTTGTTCATTTTTTCTTTTATTCTACCTTCTTGTTCTGAGTTTGATCCTATTCGACTATCTATTGCTGTTCCCATTGTATAAGTCTTTCCAGAGGATGTTTGACCCTAAATCAAGAATAAGTATCATGCTTAGCTAAAATGAATTTAAAATCTCACATAAGCCAAAATGGTAACATTGTAACCTAATTTCAAACAAATAAGATGATCTTTGTTTATTCAACGCAAGCACTTACCGTCAATAAACCTGTCAACAAGTTTCGAGCCAACAGCCGAAAATACCTGTTCTTGAGTGCTTGAGGCGTCAAAAACATGATCAAACTGAAAAGACTTTTGATGGGGGACAATGACTACTGAATTCTCGTACGTTTTTATCACATCTGAATCAGTTGAATTAGAAAATCGTGGTTGTGCTCTATCTTGCTGGGTCAGTGGTCGCACTCGTAAAGCTATTGATACATGAGTTTTGTTGCTAGAGAGCAGTATCTTTGAAACTTACCCACTTGTACTGCAGTAGTTTGTGTATGATTGGTGGTAGTAGATGAATTACTGCTAGTTGGTGGTAAAATGGTCATTATAAAGTATCATAAACGTTTATCCTATATAATAAAGAATGTAGAAAAAAAATATTAGGAGACAAAAAGAAGAAGAAAATCGAGATAGTATTTTCAATGCTAGTTGTAACTTACAGTTTGCTGTATTTGTGTATAGGGGTTGATGGAATACAAGGGGTTGTGATCAGTAATACTGTATGCGAAATATTAGTAGTTATGTATTAATAAAAAAGGAGGTATTCAGTACTTGTTTTCTGCAGCTACTGTCAAAATAAATGATTAAACAATGATAATCAGTAGGTATGTAAACGATAGTAAGATACAAAGGAATGTAAAAATGTATGTGTGAAAATTTAATACATGAACTGTTTTAAAGAAGGATAGAAAAGAAATGTAAATGAATCAATACAAAATTAAATCTATATGTATATGTGTACATATCATGATTATTTTTGTAACTTGTTACACGCTCTTGTATGAAGAGAATTCGCAAAAGAAGATAGACCATTCTTTATATATAGCTTGCTCGCCGCCAACAAACTATGGTGTAACCTTTAATTTCATCTAGAAAAAAGTATGAGCTTAATTGTTTCTCAGCCCTGAAATGAAATGTAGAAAATTTTGGTATATTTGTTAGCATGAAAAGAATAATTTCAATAGACTAAAGGTGATATCATTGATTTGAGCAATAATATGAATCAAAGAGAAGGCTCATGAAGAGTAAATGGTACTAATGATGCTTTGTGTAATTATTAATAAGGTTTTTGCAACAACTATCACGTTTTCAAATAACTTACTGGTTCAAGCAAAAGAAAAAGGGTAAAATAATAAGAATTCTAAAAAATGACACGTCTTTTATGCCTTAGAGAATAACATATGTTCTAAAACAAATTAAGACTGTACACTGTTTCATGTTCTTGTCCTACTCTCTCATTTATTAATGAGATTCTACAGACAATGAATGATGGAATTGTCAAACAAAGAATTATGATGTTCGAAATGCAAAACAAGGAACAAGGGCGTTTTTTTTTCGGGGGGGGGGGAAACAACATGCATAGAGACATACATATAGTTTCATTTGAAAGCGACATAAGCTTAAAAGGAAGCCGGGGTACCGAGGATTTATGATTTTCTTCAACTTGTTTTTCTTAGTATACTGGTCCAATTAAAAAATACAATAGTAATTCTTACAGGTCCAGACATTTTTATTTTTATTATTCTTTTCACTCGGAGATAGGATTTTACAGCTTTGACTTGCCTTTTCTTCGGTTTTGTTCTCCCGAGGTAGATAGTGTCATTGCTTTGATTAACGAATGTTTGTTACATGACTTAAACGAAAAACAGTTTGAAAAAAAAGATAATCTTGCTTTACCATTTTTGAAAAATGATATACGTGACTTTTTTTTGTTGAAAGGAGGAGAGAGAACTCCGTTCAATACATTTAAGAAAACAATGTACTCATTGTTACAAACGCAATGAAATGATAGAAACATTTAATGCATGAATCCCTTTTGCTTGTTACTTACGGAACACTTCTAGTAAAAAACTGTCTAGATTTACGCATTTATGCATTTTAGAGTAGAAAAAGCATTCTATTCCCGAAATGCTGTCATCACTGTCAAGATCTCAGTTACAGTTATACTCAAACTGTGCCTAGAAGGCTCTCTTGCTTCTTACACGGAAAAAGATGAAAATTTAATTAGAAATTTTCAAGAAGAGCAAGCTTGAATATGCCAATATATTTCGTGAGTACAAAGTTGCTGCCTTTGGAAATCTCGAATCAACACTAGACGGTTTGCACCGTCTTACTTTGTTCGCAAAGAGTAGCACGGATAAGAAGAATGACTCGATCATGCTGACGATACAAGATGCTGGTGACAAGGTTAACTTTTACTTGAGCTTAAGATTAATTGACTGTACTATGATTTGTACTTACCTCAGCAATGCCATTATTACTAGGAGTAGTTGATCAAGCCATGGTATACCTCGCCTAATTGGATAAATCAGCATTGATATATGCCATTTATAAAAATTGTTGGATATCATCACTTACCTTGCCGTATATTTTTAAAACCGCTCATATCAAAAAGATCAAACATGCTCAGAAAGCTAGCTTGGACATAAACTCATCTTAAATGCAAGTGTCTTAACATGGACGCTTAGTTGGACTGATATTTTCTTAAAAAGCATTAAGAGTACAGATCTCAACGTACTCCTTTTTCTTAGCAAAATCCAAGTAGATTTGAATTTTTTGATATTTAACTTTTTGACTAGTGCATAGATGTTTGCATTTCAGCTAAAAGTCTAAATTCGTTCAATTGTTTATTCAAATCGCGAGAAAGCTATGCATACTTATGCATGCGAAATTCGCCTCCTTTAGTTTCATGTCTTCATGAGCTGCATTGATGGGTAAGCAGTAAAAGGATCGTGGATAAATGGCTCAATCAAAGTTATGATTACATTACTTTTATCTTTTTCTACTTGTGTCTTTATCTAGAAGATATAATCTTGAAAGGAAATAAAAATCCCGGCATTTACAAACCACTTGTCCTTTTTTTTTTTTTAGAGGTCAACACATGTATTTTTATTTTGTTTTCATTCGGAGATGATATGGAATTTTTACAATTTTTTGAGCAACTTCTTCCAAGTTTTGACTTTTCCTTTCTTTTTCTCGGTTGTCTTTTTTGGCTCTTCCGTAGTAGATGGTGTCATTGCTTTGATTGACTAATGTTTGTAACATGATTAGAATGAGAAACAATCAACAAATAATTTGTCTTACCAATTTTGATAAATTTTTGTGATTAAATAACTTGAAGAGCGATGTCTTTGACTTCTTTTTCTCTGAAGAACATGAGGGAGTGGGAGTTATATTTTCGGAAATTGTGCTTGCATCCGAGTCTTCTTGGGAGCTAGTGTCCTTCATCTGTTTGTTGGGAACTTGATTTGTGTCACAAATTGAACCTGCAGTTAAGAGTGTTTCATCTTCTGTTGCTGTAGTCGCTACTGTTGCACATTCATAAGGATCATCATGAATTTTGCTTTCCAGGCTTATTTGGGAAGAAGCAACAATTTCTGATGAAACAGTCTTTGGCTCCTGGCTACCATCATCCTGTGTAGAAGACTGATTATCATCTTCATTCATTTTTTCCAAGTCCAATGTAGTATTTTCAGTGATCACATCTCTGGTTACTGTTACAACCTGAGGCGCTACCTCAATCTCACCTATTACTTCGGTTTCTTCCGATATCTCATTAATAGGAGTATCCGTTTTATTGTTTTTGGCCTGAGAGGTAATCAGTGGTTTCTTGAAAGAGGCACTTGGCTTGAGCGGTACGATTTTATGAGACTTTTTAGAATTGTACTTGCTGCCATTGGGAGCATTTTTCTGTAATTTCTTTTCTTCGCGACGTTGAATTTTGGTATGTGAGCGTTCTAATTGACGTCTCATGCTTCTGTTGGGACCAAATGGTTGAGTTTGATAGATTGAAACTTGTGACATATTTGTATTGTAAGATATTTTCAAAGAAAAGAAAAGAGGGAAAGAAAGAAAATATGTGAATCAACCTTATTTATATATGCATTTTAATGACAGATATAAACACTGTTCGGAAGCATTGAATCTAAATAAAAATATGATATAATGTTGATCCCGCTCTTTCTGCACGGCAATGCGTTCCTTTTTTCCCTTTGTATATATCTTCTTAGTGCACAAAACTTCAAGACACAGCAAATAGTTTCCAGCATAAAAATAACGCGATGATCTTACCCCTTAAAAAAAGTCCGAGAATTGTCTCCGCGAAAAAAAGAAGAGCATTTTTATTCACAAGCAAGTTTAGCGTCAAATGAAGTTAAAGCAATTGAGAAAGCCTGTAGTAAGCACATTGGGTATTTGTAATCCATTGTGAAAGAGTCCCTTTCAACACGTCCAAATTGCATAACAATGTAATCCACTAAACACAACAAGTAAATCCAAATGTGACGAATCTTACTCTCACTTACAATCATTGTCATGTACAATTTGAAAGTTTTTGACAGAAGCTTGTGTTACTCTACCATTAAAGTTAAGCACGAACGATTGTGTTTCTATCAAAATGTTAAATAGATCAACTTGTCATATCTACAGCTATAAACCAAACCTTCGTTCCACTGTGGACTCTTATTATGAAGTACTAGTAAATCACGGGCCCCACCTTCTTTGTACTTATTTAACAGCATTTCCGATTCCTTGACAGGTCTATATTCGGGCCGTTTTCCATCTCTGGTTAACGTGTGCATCAAAATGGTCATTTTTCGCGGTCCTTTAAAGCCAAGTATGTTTGGATCCTAGACAGCATGGATTGATAAATACAAAGAAAAAAAATAAACTTACATATAAAACAGCACACATCTCCTCTCTAATCAGCAAATCTTTTTTCTTTGTGCTTATTTCACGCTTAAGGGGGTTTCTTCCATGTGAGTAAGTGATAAATGTTGTACCTAGAAAGTTGGATCTAGACAAAAAGTACATATGGGTATCACAACAACAAGAAAAGTCGTACCTGACTTTGCCCAGCTCAACATATCCTTCAGGCACATTCATGCTCTCTCGATAAATACCGGTAATTGTATAATAACTTGTGTTGCTCTTTCTTTTTTTGCGTGCAGTCAAGACATGGTGAATATCTCCCGTTGCTAAATGTTCGATAAATAAATGATACTGAGGATAAAGTTTATCCAATCCGTCTCTACAACGATGAATACGACATGTAACACGGGTATTTAATGCAGCAGGTCTACATAATTAATAAATATTTCTCTGTTATTTCATTATACCTAAATGCAAGTTCCAAAAGCTCTTTTTCGCAGGTCAACGTTCTTTGTAGAATGAAGTCAGTTGGTTGAACAGGTCTTGTGATACGGACTGTTTGTGAGCTTGTATCAAGGTTAGTAGGTGCAATAGCCACTTCGTTGAGTTCTTCCTCATCTGAGTTGTCGTTGGTGAGAAGCTCAAAGTTTTCTGTTGAGAGTTGAGAGTATACGACTGGCGGTGTTTCTTGATCGTTCATTCTAGTACAAAAAAGCGAAAAGGAAGTAAAATAAAGAAAAAAAGCAAAAAAAAAATAATCGCGTAGACTATCCAAAGAAAATCTCGGCTTTTTTCACAGTTGCAAGTCTGACCTTCAAAAGCTAAGCTCTAATTCAATTAATGCAAATCACTACAGTTAAAGTTTATTGTTCACACCTTTTTCTCTAAATCATTTATAGTTGCGTGGAAGATGTTTGGTTTAAAGAGAGTGCAAGAAAAGCTAGACCTTTTATTTTGCAATATGGAAAAAAATTTTGTTCTACTAGTACAAATTTGGATCAAACCTACTCTAAGATGTTCCTGACTTTTCTTAATTTGCTTTATCTCCTTTGATCTTATTTTCTTCCCTTTTTTTTGAATTCGTTATTCCTTCAATCAGATGAAAAATAATACTTTTTAATTTGAGAAATATACATCTTTGTTTCCATAATAATCACATGGTTGCTATGACAAATGTCGTATGCGAATATCTGAAGTTCAGATGGCCAAAATGATTCATCATGCTAAAAAAGGCGGAGATCATACTCGAAAAAGATAGCGTGATACAGAACGTTAATTTGTACTAATTGCGATTCAATTGGATGACAGCAAACTAAAAAGAAAAATAAGCTTGAACATGCAAAAGCAGTAACAAAGTATAAAGAGCAATACAATGAACAGGGAATAAGCAAGTGATTGATATTAATGGGCTTTTGAGCTTACTTACACTATCCTTTTAGTAATCAGACATATCCAATGAAATAATTATCCTGATTGCTGATTTGCACGGGACAACTCGGAGTTCTTCCCTTTAAAATATAAAAATATAATTTCACTCCTTTCTTTGGATTTCTTTCATTTTTTTTTCCATTTTTTTTTTCTTCAAAAAACATAAATTCACTTACATTATGACTATACACTATGACCTTGTTCAATACCCAACATCTGACACAATAAAAATAGTGACCCATTTACTTGAGCGCATTACAAAGACAAACGATCGACTGCAACAAAAAACTTCACGGCACACCTCACGTTATGCTTGTTTCTACGCACGAGCCATACCAAGCATTGATATTCAATCGTATCTTGGACGCATACTAAAGTATTGTCCTTGCTCCAACGAATGCTTCCTTAGTCTTTTGGTTTATTTTGATCGCATGTCTCGCAACTCGTCTGGTTTAAGAATCGACTCCTATAATATCCACCGTCTTGTCATCACTGGTATTATGGTTGCAAGTAAATTCTTCTCAGACATCTTTTACACTAATGCAAGATATGCCAAGGTAAAAGAGAAAAGAAAATAGTTTCTTTTTTTAAACAAAAACTAAACACTTTCTCAAAAAGGTTGGTGGATTGCCTGTATCAGAACTGAATGCACTTGAATTACAATTTTTGAAATTGAATAATTTTAAATTAAACGTTCAAGTGGAAGAACTTCAGCAATACGGAGATCAATTACTATGGCACTGGATTCGAGAGAACCAGAAGTCAGCAATGTATCGTCCTGTTGTAGAATATAAAAACGAAGACTACAAGCCTGCAATTTCTTACAAGTCTGATAATGGCAACAATACACTCAACTCAAAAATACGCTCTTGCTCAAGCCATCTTTTGCTTGCTACTGAAAAACCCGTTTCAGAAAAGTATGATTCAATTACTCGCTGTTAATAATTCTCTTTTTGTATATATGATACCTTTTCTTTTTTGTCACTTTTTCTATTTTTGTATGGATATGGATATGTAGTAAATATACAAGCAAACCCCAATATATATACGCACTAATTACATATACACATATACATATATATACGTACATACATACATCTATATTTATCTCTTTTTTTTTTTGCAAACATTACATAAGTACAACTTTTTTTTCTTGATTATTATTATTATTTTATACGTTTATAAATATAAATCTTATGTAATTCTATTAAATAAAATTTGTTTTTTTTTCTCACCTATTTTTTCCTATTCTAAAGAAAAGAAACACGTCTAGTAAATCAAATTTCATAAAAACTATTATCGATTGTTTATATGTAAATATCTATGCAACTTAATGTGGCGTGCAGAATGCGGTTGACTCTTGTACAGCTCTTAAAAGTCTTTAGAAAAAGTTTCATTCCTTGTAAAGTCTAGAAAGTTTGGACTGATGTTGAATTACTATAATTAGTACTTTGACATTCAAGTTTACCTCTTTAAATTATTTTGCTCAAGGCTTTGAAGCTCAGTTCCAAAAGCCGTGTATGACAATATGCATTGATTGTTGTTTGAAATTTCAAAATGTGAGTAGAACCTATTCTTAAAAGTCAATCCAGATCTAATTATTACAAGTATTTGTATTCAGATTGAATTGACAAACAACTTTTAATGACTTTGTATGCATTCCTCTTGGTTCAAAACTTTTCTCTCTTAGGATCCACAACTAGAATTCGTACTTCTCAGCCACAAGGTGCCGTTGATTTCATTAAAGCACACCAAGGAAACTGTGCCATTTAAAATGGATGGATCTTCTCTATCAATTTAATGTTATACATGTAAGAGTAACATAAAGCCTGTTTATATCCGCATGAATATTCCAAATACCTACAAACAATGTTTACTAACATACGCGGTGTCTTTGAAATTGATTTGGACAAAAAAAAGCGACTTGTAAAAAATGACCAAAAATTTCGTTTTGACGATTCTTGATCTTCTCTTTGACGCTATAAGACGAAAAACGAAGGTATTAATGAGATTAAGTACTCAAAATGTGTGCCAAGAGCTCTAATTTTTGATGAATGCGTTTGTTCGCTTATTTTACTGTAGAAATAATGAGATATGAGCGAAACCCCTTGAAAACATTTCTGCATCTTTGCTCAATACTTTGATAAAGAAAATGCTAATTTCTCTGCATTAATAAACTCATAAAGCGGACTTCTATGACTTGTATTATTGAGCCAAAGGCAGGTAATTGCGTTTTCATGCAGTTTTAATCAAAGGCTCGAAAGAAAAATTGAATTGCTCTCATTTTTTCTGTACAATCGCCGCTTTAATTTATTTTTGTGTATGTGTATGTGTGTGTGTGTATGTTTGCTCTGAACCACTGATAGAAATTGCACTTTCAAAACAAATGTGCTTGCATAAAAATGATTGTATTTGGACTACACGTTGGCATGGACGGAGTGCTCATCTTTTCTTTTTTGGTCACATTGTATAAAGGGAGTATATTTTACTTGAGACAACATAAAATATGTCGTTTTTGATAAAGTGTTGAGATTAAAGGCTTTCATTCTATTTACTTTTAGCACCAGTATACCCTTCTGTTAAATTGCAATCCAAAATGAAAGGTAGGAATAGCACTGCAAGAGTGTCTAGAAAACAAAAGATGTAATAAATACCATATCATTCCCATATATAAAATCAGAGGTGACAAAATGATGATCTAAAGTTATTTTCAGGTCGTTAATTTAGCGCAGCTGTTGTGGATTGAGACGCCTATATCATTATCTTTGGCAAACAAGTTCCACTGATGTTTTGAGACGCTAAAAAAATGTGATAATGCGTCAAATTTGTAAGGAAATGATACTAGCTATCATACTGAAAGCCATGAAAATTGGTAGGAGACACATGAAGTCAGAGGTTTTAATTACTGACCAGTTCAGATAGCTGATATAAACTCAATTAAGCACTTTTGGAACATTTTAAAGTGTGAAGCTAGGTACAGGAAATCCAAGATGAACAACAAGCATAACTTAAAAGTTCCTTTAGAAGAAGAGTAGGAAAAAATACACATTAACTTTGCCAAATGTTCAGTTGATAGTTTGAGAAACATATATTAAATTTAAGAATTTGGCTTCCTTTTTTCCTTCAAATTTTCAATTCTAAGGATTGCGAGAGGTCTACTTAAGTAATTAAGCAATATACTTCGTTAGATACGAACTTTCTTGGAAAAGATCGAAACCAAACTCCGATTTTTTTTTTTCTGATGAGATTACTTTTTGAAAGCGCATTTCTTTCCGAAACCTTTTTTTCTTTCTTTAATAAACAAATTATGTCTAAACCTGTTACACCTGCCTCAAAAACCTTTGACTTCTCAACCATGGGATTTCAATATAGAGATATAAATGGTTTTGTTAAATATACTTGGACTGAAGAAAAAGGTTGGGACAAGGGGGTTATAGAGACCAATCCTTACTTGAATGTGCACATGTGCGCCACTGGTATTAATTACGGCCAACAGGTACAAATAAACATAGGCCAAGAATTCAACATTAATCATGTTATAGTGCTTTGAAGGCCTGAAAGCCTTCCGTGATGCAGAAGGTCGTGTTCGCGTTTTCCGTCCTCAAGTTAATGCTGCTAGAATGATTCGTAGTGCTGAAATGGGCTTTATGCCTAGTGTCCCCGAGGATGTCTTTTTAGAAGGTGTTCGTCGTTGCGTAGAAGCTAACCTTGAATATGTCCCACCTAAAGAAACAGGTGGTTCTCTTTATATTCGTCCTCTTTTGTTTGGTAGTGGGCCTTACATTGGTATGGGAGCTGCTGATGAATTTACTTTTATTGTATTTGCTATGCCTGTCGGTGCTTTCTATACAGGTGGTGTCAAACCTGTTGATGCTATTGTGATTGAAGAATTTGACAGAAGTAAGTTATGAGAAAAAGATAAACGGGATTTTAACTTTATCAAGGTGCACCAAATGGCACGGGTGCTGCCAAGTTGGGTGGTAATTATGCTCCCACTTTTAGTCATATCGCCAAAGCAAAGAAGGCAGGTTATGCACTCACACTTCACTTGGATGCAAAGACGCATACTCATATTGATGAATTCTCTACATCCAATTTTGTTGCTCTTACTTATCCTGGTAAATCACACATATAGGTAGATTGTAGGACTAACACCTTTCAAAAGATGCTAACGGTGTTCGTACGTTTGTCACACCTGATTCAAACAGTATCCTTAGATCTGTTACTCGTCTTTCTCTTGAAGATATTGCAAAGAACCTTGGCTGGAAGGTTGAAGAAAGAGCTGTTGCTTTGAAAGAAGTGGAAGAAGGCAAATTTGAAGAAGTTGCTGCTTGTGGAACAGCTGCTATTATCACACCTGTTAAGAAGATTGTTCATGGCAACCAAACCATCGTCATTGGTAGTGGCGAACAAACAGATATTGGTGAAGGCTTCAAGAAACTATACGATGCATACCGTGGTATTCAAAGTGGTGATATGGAAGATACGTTTGGTTGGATGTGGCCTAAAGAAGGCTTGTAAAATTAAAATTAAAATAAAATGTTTTATTATTGACGACCACCAATGACAATTCTATAGTGGGCTTTTCCCTGAATTAGGTCTTTGATACCACCATTTACACCTTCTAATGTATTCTCGACAGTTTGGATCCAAGGTCGAACACCTGTTTCGCTGGCAAATGCCAACATTTCCTCTAAATCTACATTACTGCCTACAAAGGTGCCAACCAAACTAATGTGACGATAAGAAAGTGCTCCAGCAGGCATAGAAATAGGCTCATCAGGCAAATCAATCAATACAATCTTGCCTCTTGTCTTTACAAGTTCTGCTAATTTGCCCCAGTTGGTAGATTTACCTGATCCACATACAAGCAAGACATCTACACTAAGAGCATATTTACTATCAAATTGGCCATCCTTGTCCAGAACAACAAAGTCGGTAGCACCCAATGCATAGGCATCTTGGCTCTTTCTAGTGGATGTTGAAATCGCTAATATCTGAGCACATTTTTTAGCACGGGCCCATTGAATCTGATAGAAAAAGACAAAGTTAATCTTTCAAATATAGTATAAAAGAGTATTACAGCTAAATGGCCAAGCCCACCAATACCAATAATGCCAACTGATGTGTTAGCATCAATATTATGATGCTTAAAAGGAAGAAAACTATAACATCATGAATGACTTCTTTTCTTGATAATAACTTACGTTGTAATTCCTGCACAAAGTCTAAGTAGTAGCTTTTCAGTATAATCCTTGTCTTATTCTGTAGTTACTTACAAAGGTGCACCCTCTTGGTCACTAATGTTGTCAGGAATAGGAATAGCCCAAGTTCCTTGAACTCGTACTCTATCTGAATATCCCTAATATGCAGTTAAGCTTCATTGAGATGCTTTCATACGGTTACTTACACCATAGGTTGTCTTTCCCTTGTAATTGCCATTATATGTGGTTACTTTGGAAGGACAAAGTTGGCCATGGGCACTGTTACACTCAACACAATCTCCGCATGATCTACATATAGGACTAACACCAACGCGTTGACCTACATATCTATCACGTACTTGACTACCGACAGCCGTGATTTGACCTATAAATTCATGGCCAGCAATAAGAGGATACGTGGCTCGCTTCCAACCCTGTATACATTTATAAATGAATTTATTAAGTAAAATTCTATGACTTACATTGGTCAATTGATGAACATCAGATCCACAGCTGTGACTAGGATTAAAGACTATCTATTGATACATAATGACTCACATGCCACAAGCAGAGACCTTTATCTCTACTTCATCGTCTTCAAGAGGACGTGGTTCAAATTGATAAACTTGCAAGTGTGTCTTTTCATCCTTCAAAACAAATGGCTCTAAACCAGCATAACCAGTAAACTTTTCTCCAGCTGTCATGTTCAAAATAAAAACGAAGAAAAAAGAAAAAGAAAAAAAAAGAACGCAGGAACAAGAGATAAGTGGCGGTTTTTTAAATAACCGCATGAAGGTAACCAATTTTTGCTTGGTATACCATATGTTTTCAATATAACAAGTAGCTATCACAATCCATTTATGAGTCCCTCAATAGGATTATGGCCTATGAATCTCATCTAGTTTTAGACGTTTGTCTCTATTATACATTTTAGTTTACAAAAAAAGAAAAAATGTTCAAAAGTAAATCTAATTGGTCTAAACACTGTAGTTGGAACTACGTTTCAAAGCAACACACTAATTATTTTAGCTGTTTAATATGTTTATGAACAAGATAAGGTCAGTTCGATGGCTATTGTTCTCCCTGTGCCTTATAGCACTTGTCTTGATATTCTCAGCACAATTCGATCAGATTCAATTTACCACGTTATCAAAACAAAACAGCATTACTCAGGACACATTGTCACAGCAGACGATAACAGACAAACTGCAAGTTCAAGAGCCATGTCAGTAACATAAAAGTATTCATCTAATAGCTACTTACACACTGTTTAGTTCTCAATGTATCCCATGTACAAGAACGAGCTAAGAAATATGACATTGCTATTCCTCATCCTTCGCTAACATGGACAGGTAGATCAGGAAAAAAAAATAGACTTGATCTCTAACGTGCCAATAGAACATGACTTGGCATTCTTCAAGACAGCAGCTGGCGAAACTGTCTTTTCTCAACTAGCTGTGATTCCTGAAATCCATGAAAAACCTGATTTTGCTGCCATGACAGCTGCTGAACGGTTGTTTAAGGCACTCTTTACCTATTTTGATCAGATCTTGGCTCAAGATCAAGATCCAGTCACTGTCGATCCAGACAGTTGGGAGCTCTATAAACGACTTGAACGCACACTATACCCTTGGATCTACCCTTATTGGGACAATGCTTTCCATATCAACAACCAAACACAAGGAAAGGGGATTGTGTTTTGTGTTGGTAATGATCAGTTTAAGTTTGCAGCTACTTCAATTCGTACATTGCGTGAGGTGCTTAACTGCACATTGCCAATTGAAGTATTCTTTATCCGAGAAAGTGATCTTTCTCTTGCCAAACGCACTTATTTGCAAACTGAATTTGACAACATTTCTCTTAGAAAATTGGAAAACTATGTAAGCTATTATTATACACGCTTTGGTGGATGGGCCATGAAGCCTTTTGCTATGTTGGCATCTTCTTTTACAGAAGTATTGATGGTAGATGCAGACGCTTTTTTTCTTCAAGACCCAACCAAATTGTTTCGCGACGAAGGATACAAATTGACGGGCAGTTTATTCTTTTATGATCGAACCCTGTTTGCCAACTGGGAAAAGGGTGCAGATTGGCTACGTTCATTTTTACCAACCACAAGCAACCTTGTGCCTAAATCGCGTTGGTTTAAAAAGACGTCTTCGCATGAACAAGAATCTGGTGTTGTCCTGATGGACAAACAAAAGGCTCTTTTAGGCCTGTTGTCTACATGTAAATTAAATGGCATCAATGAACGTGATGAAGTTGTCTATAAACACATTCATGGCGATAAAGAGGTAAACATTAGTCAGGAAAGGAAAAGAAAAGATACACTGACTTGTCTTTTACAGACTTTTTGGATAGGATTTGAAATTATGCAGACAGCTTATACGTTTATCAAATCCTACGGTGCTGTGATTGGTGGTATGGGCAGAGGTGGTAGTGATGGAGAGCCCACACAAGTATGTGGTATTCATCTTCACCTTGATACTACAGGCAAACCACTATGGCTAAATGGTGGTCTCTATAGAAACAAATACGCTCAAGAGTTGGAATATCTTACATTCACGCATTATGCAGAGGGTGAGGATTGGGAATTTAGTACATTTTGTATTCGAGATACAGATAAAATTCACCCACTTGATCCTGAACAAAGAAGAATCGCTTTAGCAGCCATAGAAATCGATAAGCAAAGAGTAAAAGATGAAGAATTGATCAACCAAGGCCAGTGGCGGCCTAAACAAAACTAAATAAAAAGAAATACCATGATTTATTATTCTATTGCTGAAAATTAGCCAGACAACTTTGACTATCGTTATCAAAGTTTTGCTCAGGTCTACATGAACACCTTTCCCATATTGAATTGTTGTTCGGACAATGAGAATAAAAAAATCGGTGCCGATATCCAATATCTTCCCAAAAATGCAATTGATCTTTGTCCAAAAATAAGGCTGCTGCTAATGACTGAATGACTGCATCAGACCAACGTTCATAAAAGATACCTTCCTGCGCATCCAAAAACTTAAAATAAGCAGTGTATTCGGGACTTTTAAAAAACCGTGTACTAGCGATCTGAAAGCTGTTCCAAAAAAAGCATCGATTGTATTTACCGTTGTTCAACATGTTGGACATAATGCTGTTATCGCCTTGATCTGCGCTCATGTACTTGAATTGAGGGTTTTGTTGTTTGAATTTACTGACAGACTTGAAAAGAGTGGGGATAGTTTCATGATTTTCATAGGTTGCAATAGAAAATGAAACTTGCTTGCCATGATCATACATGTATTGGAACGGATCAAAGTCAATAGGGCACATATATTCAGTACCTGGTTCAAAACGCCAGAAATAATCCAATTCACTTAGACGTGGGTGACTAGAACAGATGTGAATTTAAAGTATACACACCTTGTTACTTACTTAAAGATGGTTCCTGCCATCAGCCTTGATTTAAACCGGAATTCAAGTGTGTTGTCTTGCGTATTTCTTAGATATTTTCTTGCGAGTTCAGCTCTAAATTTATCCGTTGTGTTTGTATAGCCATAGTCAGCATCCGAAACCTTTTCAAATACAACGTCACTTTGAGTGAGCGAGGAAACGAGTTCTTTATATTCTGTAGATAATGCTTGATAGCAGAAAATAATATAGGGATAGTGGTAGTCTTTGTTAAACATGTCTTCTATTTGACGTATGGTGGCTCGTACGTCGCTGAGTGATTCTCGATCATTTTTGGCAAAGGTGATAAAAGCAGCTTTGAAAAGAGGATTTGGGTGTGTAAGATGACTCGGGGGTGTATATTCCCATTTATTTCGATAGATTGGCACAGAAGAGAGAAACGGGATATTGGATGGTATGGTTCGATACAGTGAAGTCAAGAAGAGTAAAGTAAGAAATGTTATTGCACCCACAATGAATAGAAATACGCACAGGCGTATCACAAGCTTTCTAAATAGAAACGACATGTATGAAAGAAAAAGAAAAGAAAAAGAAA
This sequence comes from Gilbertella persicaria, assembly GCF_025201335.1. Classification (NCBI taxonomy): domain Eukaryota; kingdom Fungi; phylum Mucoromycota; class Mucoromycetes; order Mucorales; family Choanephoraceae; genus Gilbertella; species Gilbertella persicaria. The sequence goes on along the minus strand of NW_026251979.1, from coordinate 280,931 downwards.
ATCACTCTTTCTTCCTCTCCGCGGGGGTGGTGGTCTTGGTTTAATTGCAATGGTTTGGTAACTATACACTTTGCCAAGAGAAATAACCTTTTTTGTAGAACAAACCGCAGATCAAACGAGTCTCCTGCAATTGAATTTCTTTGTGTCATTTGAAATTCAGATGCACAATTTAATTCAGCAAAAAATGATCCTCGGCGGGTATATTTATTATATAGATTAAATTAACATGCCGGCAATAGCTGCAGACAACCAAGTGCTTAGAGAACCACAAATCAAAGCAGATAAAGCTAATTGAGATATGATATCGGATCGCTTGGGAGCAATGGCACTCAGGACACCAATCTGCATACCCACACTTCCGAAATTGGCAAACCCACACAGAGCATACGTTGTCACCAATTCAGATCGAGGTGTAATTTGTCCCTTGTAAGTGTCTGTCATTTGCTTGAATGCAATAAACTCATTCGACCATATTTTGGTTGCCATTAGCCTTCCAACAATGACTAAGTCTTGATTGTCTGCACCTATCAACCAAGCAATCTAGTGTTTATGTCAGAAAACCCTTTTTCTTTATCTGCTACACTTACAGGTACAAACAAATAACCAGTAATGAGCTGTAAAGTTAATTCTTGAATGTTAACGAAACGACCCAGCCAAGTCAAAAATGCATTTACTGCATACAATGTTGCCAAGATGGAAATGACACATGCACCAATCATCAGCACAATCTGAATGCCCATCGATGCACCTTTTGTAGCAGCATGAACAATATTGGATATATCATCGTCTGTATGGACATTGATTTCTGTCTTTTCTTTGGTAACGGGAATCTTTGTCTCTGGGTAGCGTAACTTGGAAATAGCAATCGAACAAGGAATGGACATAATACAAGAGGTAAGCAATGCCTGTCCAGATACGCCCATAGAAGTATAGCCATACAGTGTAGATCCAGAAACAGTGGCGAATCCACATGTCATGACTTGATGAATCTCAGATAGTGTCAAGTCTGGTACAAACGGCTCGATTAATAAAGCGTTTTCGCATGCTCCAATGAAAGGCTTTTTTTTTTTTTGTGAATAAATAATATTTTCTTCTTTATCATAGAACTTACTGTAGCAGCAGCAACAATTGCTTCTGCACCTGAGACTTCCATAATAGACATGAAAATCAAGGATAGTTTCTTCAATATCCATTGTAATGCCCCAACATAATATAACATTTGTACAGTGGAAGCAAAAAAGATGATAACTGGAAATAGGTTTAATGCAAATGTGTTTGCATTTACAGCTGCTGTGCCAAATAAAAACTCGGCCCCATAAGAAGCATTATGCATATAGCCTTCAACAAAAACAGCAACCCAATTGAACACATCATGCCCTACACTGGTTCGAAACACAAACAAGGCTAACAGGAATTGCAAAAGCAATGCTGTAAATATCGTATTCCATGGTACTGCTTTTCTATGCTTGAGTTGTATAAATATATGTATGTATTTATATAGCGTATAATATCCCACGAAGCCTTACCACTGATGCCAAATAACTACAGACAACAAACAAGGTCATGCCTAGTAATGGGATAAGTCGTTTGACCCGTGGTGATTCTTGCTTTTCGGGAAATGAAAGTACAGTAGCTATAATAATACAAATGACAGTGATACCATAACATAGAGTTCGAACCCGATCACTGGAATGATTGTCTAGGTAAACAAAGATTTTTTGAATAATACGTGAGTAGATTTGAGTGACCCTATAAGTCGATACGTGGCAGGAAAAAAGGTAGAGGGATATGAATCCATACAAAAGGCCCAAAACAAGCAATTCTTGATTATAACCCTTAGGGATTTGTAATACATATGCAGCACAAATAAATCCAGTCATGCCCAGCCATAATAATAAACTGGTGCGGAATAGTTATTAAAATGCAATGTATGTATGTGTATGTATAAGTGTGTGTATTAATACTTTACTGTATGTGCAGTCTATATTTAATCAATCTGTGCTTAGATCTTGTACGCCAATTTTGTTGAACAGGTGGGTCTTCTGAAGGTCTATCAAGCTCAGCTGTAGTTACTTCAATGCGTTTCTCATTCCGTGACTGGACAGATTCTCCGTGATTGATAGAGACCGACAAATGGTTGCTGTTTGATTCTTCCTTTTGCATGTCAAGGAGAGGGGAAAAGGAAGATAAAAGGGATATAAAAAAAGAAACCTTAAAAATAGAGGTGTTTTGCATTAAAAAGTCGTAAACAAAACCAGTATTTTTAATAGTTTCTTTACAGTGTCATATCTTTCCCTCTCCTGTAAAATAAAATAGGCAAAGATTATTCTTCTCCTTGCATTGACACAAGCCTATATGATGCACAAGGATGATCCATGATAGTATCACGGTGGTATTGTTTATTAGTCAAAGTTAATGGTATTGTATTAGTTGAATTAACAAGTAGTATTAAATTAATATAAGTGTAAGAAGAGAAGAAGATAAAGTTAGGGAAGTTTTGATATCACAATGGTACATGAGAGAGGGGGATGAACTCTAAAAGAAAGACGCTGATGTTCTTGTTGATTCGACGGTTGAAATAGTGATGGAAGATTCTGTTGAACTAGAAAGTCTTTCAGATGTAATAGATGCTTCAGCAAGTAAAAGAAGATGGTTATTGATTTCTTCTCCATGGAATGCAGTGGCCATCCTTTCCGGATCGATACCACAGTTTTGTAACATGTCTGGCAAAGTGCCCATTCTAACTTGTCATTAGTATGGTTGTACAATTTTTCTTGTTCTTACCTGGCCAGGAACATTTGTAGTTTCAGCCGAATCAACTGCTCATATAATTCATGAAGTGAACGATGTTTGTATACACCGGCACGGAGGTGGCGAATAAACAAATAAAACTCAATCGCAGAAAGTAGTCTGTCACGGCAATAACGATCGATACAAGCCCATTCATCAAAATAAGATATTCTAAATCGATATTTTAACACATTCGGTCTTGCTTCTTCCTTGACTTGTCTTCCACAGGCTTGACAGCCTAAAAAGGCAGAAGAAGTGACAAAGCGTTCCCAAAGGGTAGCTGTGGCTTCTTCTTTTAATAAGCGCATGGCTTGTTCTGTCACAAAGCCCTCTGGGCACTCTTCTACAAAACATGTCTTGACCAAAATAGCATCAATGATCTTTTTGCTGGACAATTTAGGATTTGGACCGAAACGCAAACAGGGTTCAATATCTTCTCGGATACAGTATTTCATATACTTCAAACTATTGAGTTTTCTGAGTGGTGTCTTGTATAGCGTCTGAACAAAATCGTTAAATTCCATCAAAGCACCATCATTCTCGAGCGTGTCCATAAAAATGCCTAGATCAAGACTATGCATCAGGCTCATTTCTATTTGAGCACGAGTGTAGGTGTCAACAGCCTCTTGTTCAGTACCTTCTGGTGAAGGTAATTCATTTCTAATTAACTTTAATTGACTTTCAGCATCTACTAAAACAAGTTGGGCGGACTTGAGGTCAGTCTCTAATTGGCCATTTCTCTTTTTCAGGATTTCTTGCTCAGCCTTTTCAGCCTGTATCATCTTGTCTGCTTCTTCAAATAAGCGTATGCTTAATTCTTCTAATTCTTTTTTCACATTCTCTTTAGACTGCTGAATGTCTTCCACTTGTGATGTTTCTTCCTTGCATTTGGATTCTAGTACCTGAAGGTCGTATTGTAATGATGTAATATTTTCTGCTGTCGTTTCGATGCTTTTCAGCTTATCTCTCAGGCTATCTCCCAAGTCTGATATCTGCGTTTCCAGTTGATTTTGTTGCGTATTCAATACTGCTTTTTTCTCTTTTAAATAGTCTAGTTGTGCTTTTATTGTGTTGTATTCTTGTTGAATAACAGCACACTTGGTACAGTCCAAACGAGGTGCGATAAAGTCGTTACAAGGACACAGTGGTTCTAACTGATGAGAAGAGATCACAGGACTGTTTGTACTTGTAGTACTACTACTGCTGTCTGCTTCATAAGACTTATTCAGAAGAATAGGTTCTAAACTAGGCTTGTTATACTGGCCCAAGTTGAGGTTTAGACTAATCACATCCACCGTTGTTTCTGTTGCCATGGTTTGAAAAATATATAAAAATAAAAAGGGAAAGAAAGTGAAGGGAAAATATGGGGGAAGACAAATTTATATGTACGCCTTATACACGCCGCATTTTCTCCTTCCCTTTTTCCTTAAAAAAAAGTTTTTTTTTAATAACAGCACGCCATGAAGAACTCCATGGCACCTACAAAGTTATACTTGGACATAGTAAATAAACGGTCTACTCAGTTGGAGAAATGCAGTAAGAACCAATTATTAATATTAGACTTGAACGGTACCCTTGTATCTCGAGTAAGCAAACGTTCTATGTATGTTCGCCCTTACAGCCAAAAATTCATCGACTACGTATTTGACAATTTTAATGTGATGCTGTGGTCAAGTGCTAGACCTCACTCAGTTCGCAACATGTGTCGTATGTTTGGAAAAAGAACAAAGGACATTTCTGTAATTTGGGATAGAACGAGTTTTGAACTTTCTGAAGTAGACTATGGTCGAAAAGTAGTCACTGTCAAAGACCTTGACAAAGTATGGAAGCATTTCAATTACAAATACGATCCAACCAACACCATTTTAATTGACGATTCACCTGTCAAAGCACAATTGCAACCTTACAACTGTATTCATCCTAGCGAGTTTAAACACACCTCTAAAAGTTTTGTTTCGAGCGGAGAATCTGAACTATTGCACCTCATCAATTACCTTAAAGTACTCCAATTTCAAAGCAATGTAGCCAATTACATCAAACAACACCCCTATGATCATGCAGTCAATGATAACGCTGAGAATATCTACCTAGTAGAGCATTATGTCTTTGCCGATCCTATAGACACGCCACCACGATTAACAGACTTGAAGCCCGTGGAAGATGAATTGACAAGCAAGTTAGCTAAACTAAGCTTTTAAGCCAATCAAATTATCACGTATACCAATGGCCAATGGGGGAAAGGAACTTAAAAATAAACCCTTTTTTCTATGTTACGCGAGAGATATAAATAAAAAAAAAAGGGGGGTGGAGAGAGCTGATTGTTCTATAAAAATAATATTCTTTCATTTCTTTCTTGTTATCCCCTTTTCCTATCTTTTTAAGTCATGTTGTATCTTACAGATGATTTAGGGCTTTTGCCCTTTTTCTTACCATTCGGTATCATTGGCTTCTACAGATACCTATGGTTCTTTATTAAAGTGGCTGCCTGGCTTGTCTATAAGCCAAGGTTACCTAAAGCAAATCCGACTTATACAGGTGAAAAAGATGTTACCATCATTGTTCCAACCATTGATGCTGGAGAAGAATTCAAAATAGCGGCAAAGAGTTGGCTTGCCTGTAAACCTAAAGAAATTATTATTATTACCGAAACAAAGATGCGTGAGCCTCTTCAAGAACTAGCCAACAGTGTAGATCCATCGAGAATTCGCGTTCTGACAGTACCCAAAGCCAATAAGCGATTGCAAATGGTGGCTGGTGTCAATGCCACAACAACTGAGATCATTGTGTTCTCTGATGACGATGCTATCTGGAAACCAACCATGCTAGATTATATCTTGGCCTGTTTTGAGGATCTCAAAATGGGCGGTGTGGGTACCAGCCAAACAGTTCATGCAGTCGATCCTAACGGTAGACAAACACTCTGGGAAATTCTTGCAGGCTTTAGACTTACAAGTCGTAATATCGAAATTGCTGCTTCTACACACATTGATGGTGGTATCTGTTGCTTGTCGGGTCGTACTGCAGCTTATCGCACATTGATCCTCAAAGATCCTGCTTTTCAATACTGCTTCACCAATGATCTTTGGCTAGGCAAATACCCCCTCAACTCGGGTGACGATAAATTCTTAACGCGTTGGATGGTCTCTCATGGTTGGAACACATATGCTCAGATCTGTAAAGAAGCTGAATTATACTCAACATTCAAAAACAATTGGAGATTTATTAAACAAGTTCTTCGTTGGACTCGTAACACCTGGCGTTCAGATTTTCGATCCTTGTTTACCGAACGCTATATTTGGAAAAGACATCCTTATGTTGCATTCACCATGGTCGATAAAATCTTCAACCCTCTTACCCTTTTAGCAGGTCCTATTCTTGTAGGTGTGTTTGCCTCACTTCAAGAACAAAGAGCAGGTCCCACAAACCCACCTTTGCCTGCCTGGAACATTGTTATCTCTTATATATGTTGGCTGTTATTAACTCGTTTTATCAAACTCATTCCTCACTTTTTAAAACGACCTTTGGACATTTGGGTCTTACCCGCTTGGTTAATTTTCAATTATTACTTTGCCATCATGAAGATCTATGCACTTTTCACCTTACACGAAGTTGGCTGGGGTACCCGTGCCGGTGTCGGTACTGAACTGGCTGCCAACATTGGTAAAGAAGCCCCGGAAACCGAAAAGAATCAAACTGAGCATGTCAAGATTGAAATGAGTGACTACAACCAACAAGCTCCTTACGAGGATCCCTTTTTCTCAGAAGAGGAGATCAGACGAGGAGAACATGTGAGAGAAATGGGTGTAGATGGTTCATTTGCTCCTACAACCTCTCCTTTTCATGATAACGCACACTTGACAACACCACCTTCAAGGCCCAATGGTCCCTCACCACTGATATAAAAATAACTTTACATTCTTGCATTTTTAGTAACTTTAATAACATAATAAAAAAAATTCTTTCTAAGCATCATAGCCCTCTACTTGGAACAATGTACCATAGTTAAAGTATCGTGTCATAAGTTTCTGTACCGGTTTTGGCAAGTTCATTGAAGTTAAAATGTTTTGCATTTTAGATAACCCTGCCTTTCGAATCAATGTATTCAAATTGCAGGCAATTTCAGTAGGATACTACGAATCAAGTTATGTTACATTCTTTCGTTGTTTAGGCTTACCACAATTTCATGGTACCACCTCTCATGATAGACTGTCAATTTGACAGCTGCCAACAGTGCTTTTTGTGAGTTTCCTTCTTTGGCATAGATTTGTAGTAATTTCATCCATGCTTTTGCAGAAAATTTATGATCTAAGCAAAGCTCATATGCTTCTTTTGCTTCTTTCTATACAACGGTCAATCTATGCGTCAATCATCAAACTCTCACCTCATGCCATAATCGAAGAGAGAGATCACCCAGCAATTCCCACTCTGTGCCCGTCTTTCTATATGCCAATTTCTGCATCTTGTAATGTGCTGATTCTGTTCTCCAATGTGTGTAGATTCTCAGATCTTCATACAACACCATAAACAGATTATCTAACCATCGCTCACATAACCGCTTGTTACCGAATGACAAGGTCACCTCCTGTTCTGCATTAGGATTTTCGTCTTCAGCAGCTTGTTTAGGTATCTCGAGTTCGTTATTCTGAATGCTTGCTTCTTGCAACTTTTTGGCTACTTCTTCAGGATTAAGTGCTGCTGCACTTTTTCGGTATTCTTCTTTTTCTTTGTGCTTTCGATACTCTTCTTCCATGACAAACACCTCAGAGCGATATCTCAGGAGCTCGTCCCATCCCAGGGCACTCACGAGTTTAGTCAAGAGCGAATAAGCTCTGGCAAAAGTACCATGAAGTGCAGGAGCAGGAAGTCTTGAGATAGTAGGGTCAGCCTAAACCACATGAATAATCAGAAATGACAATAGACAGTTACCTCAGATTCTCGTCCTGCTGCATCTTCTTCCATGATACCGGAGCTAACAATTTCGGGTTTGATGGGTAAATGTGTTTTTTGAGGAGGAGGCATACGATGCATATCGCGTTCACTGTAAGTAAACATGGGACATGAATTTAAAGTCAAAAGAGCCTATTCGATATCAGCCAAATTCGCTTTTTTGTTTGTAGGACTTACATTTTTATAGTCTTTTAGATCAATGTATACTACAAGCAACTGAATAACTGATTTATATGCTTATATAACCTACCTTCTGTTAATTTTGCCCAGGTCAAATATTCAGATGGTGTAGTATCTACTGCATATTTAGCCAATTTTAAAGCCATTTGATGTTCACCCTATAAAAGAAAGGTATAATAAATAAAACTCCCTTTTTTTTTATATTCCATTTACCTTGCTACGTAAAAAGTCTACTTGCGTATGTAATAAGGGAAAGCTGGTAGGAACCAATTTGAGATCTTCGTACAAAACCTTGACTGCTTTGATTTCTTCATGCTGACCCACAAATGCTTTCGCTAAAAGAGCACCTACTTCAGGATCTTTTTTGTGAAGTTTTTTAAATAGCTCTATAGCAGGACCGTATCGAAAACTATCTTCAAAGTATTTCATAATACCATCTGTCAAATGATTATGCACTGATGTTGCCACCTGAATTTCCGGTTTGCTTCCTAATTGCCATCCTTTCCAAAACAAAGCTTCAACTGCTTCCAAAAATCGAGTTTCTGCACTAATATTGGTGATGGGATCAATTTTTCGATAGCCTGCTAAACGATAATAACTATCATCTGAGTATAAAATTGCTCTCAAGACAGCCGATACATAAGTTTCTTGCCACATTTCAGTCGTAGCTTCATGCCTGACAACAGTAAGTTGAATGTCTCGATGTGTAACAGAGAAAAAAAAAATAAAGTACCTTTCACCACGCACATCAACATAATAAGTCTCGACACCACCAGGGATCTTTACTTCTACACGAATATCGACTCGAGAAAATGCATTGTAGCAACTATAATTTGTTATTGATCAATGCATCTTCATCATTGAAATACAATACCAATAGATACCGGATCGAATGCGCCACGAATTAGACTTCGTAAACCATGATTGTGTCTCGTCCTAACAAGAAACGCATTAAGGTATGCTAGGATAGACTCAATTCAAGTTACCATAGAATAAGTGAGTGAGTTCAAATAAGCAGCTAAAGAGGCAGAGGAAGAAGCATCAACTCCAGAAATATAATGATAACTACCAATCTAATTAAATGAATATTTTGTTAATACCTTGAGTTTTAGTTACCTCTTTTACACCAGGTTTCGCGTTAATTTTAATGATATGGCACAAGTCAGGAGGACCAAGTTCTCGAAAGGAACCTTTATGTACGGTATTAGTTTAAACTACCGAACAGTTGTCATCTTACCTAGAGCTTCAGTGCGAGAAACAATAGACTCACCAAGCTCACACTCAAAGAACTCAGGTATGTCTTTAAGAGTATCTGCCATTGCGTAAAGAAGGAGAGAAAGAAAGAGAAAGCAAGTGTAACTTAAAGAAATTGTCGGGGTTTTGAAGCAAATTAAGTATTTCTACTTGAAATTGAGATACTTTTAGTTCCTTTTTCAAAGGAAACTGTGTTTAATACGGCAATTCGTGAATTTGATACGTATAAATAACCTCTAAAATAAGCTTCTAGATTGCCCAAGTCTTTTCATATTACAAAAGAGATTTTCATTATATTCTTTGCAGCGTTGACTTCGCGTTGCCATAATATATTACATGTTTTACAGACAAGTAGACTATCTCCATTTGATACCCAAAGCATCAGTCTCATTTTTTTTGAGGTCTTGAATTCATTAATTGTCACAATAAGGTCACCAGCAGCTTCTCTTTTTTCAAGTAACGCCAAATGATACCAGCTGCATTGCAACATAAACCTTTTCATTTTCAAAGAAATAAAAATACTCGCCGTTACCTGCAGTAGGTAATCCATTTGCAATATGCCTTAGAGAAATGGCCAGTTTTATTACAATCTTTGCAAATAGTGGCAGTAGAAGAGCTGGTTCCCTATTTATGAAGTCGTAAAATTTCATCATCTTGCTATATTTTTTAATATTACGTGGTATAAGACCAAAAAAATATATACAACAAAATATGGGAAAGATGAAGAAAGAGAAGAATAGAGCTGTGGTAAAATTGCACTATTATGCATATCTACTACATGTAATTGACACGCAATAGAGATGTATATCACATAAAATATGAACCATCCCTTCTAAAGGAAACACTGAATTATACTATGAACACAGAGAGTCACTGTTATTTTTAATTTTTTTGACAACTTTGCAATGTTTCTTTGATATAAACCAAAGTCTTAGCGACTTGAACTTTAATGGGGCCTCCCAAACAAAGCTTTTTTCAACTTGATCTGAAATCAGGTGGGACTACCCGCTGAACTTAAGCATATCAATAAGCGGAGGAAAAGAAAATAACAATGATTTCCCTAGTAACGGCGAGTGAACAGGAAAGAGCTCAAAGTTGGAACCCGTTTGGTTTAGCCAAACCGGATTGTAAACTGTAGAAGTGTTTTCCTGACACGCCTGATGAAAAAGTCCATTGGAACATGGTGACATAGAGGGTGAGAGCCCCGTATTTCGTCAGAGCTGTTGTCTTTTGTGATACACTTTCAAAGAGTCAGGTTGTTTGGGAATGCAGCCTAAATTGGGTGGTAAATCTCACCTAAAGCTAAATATTGGCAAAAGACCGATAGCGAACAAGTACCGTGAGGGAAAGATGAAAAGAACTTTGAAAAGAGAGTTAAACAGTATGTGAAATTGTTAAAAGGGAACCGTTTGGAGCCAGACTGGCTTGATTGTAATCAATCTAGATTTCGATCTGGATGCACTTGCAGTCTATGCCTGCCAACGACAATTCATTCTGGAGGAAAAAACTAGGAGGAATGTGGCCCCTCGGGGTGTTATAGCTTCTTAGAAAATACTCTGGGTTGGATTGAGGAACGCAGTGGATGCTATTTGGCGAAGTTGCTGAGTGCTTTTATTGGTACGTGTTAGAATTTCTGCTTCGGGTGGTGCTAGCATTTACTGGTAAAACTCGCTTGGTAATCTTTTTATCCGCTTAGGTTGTTGGCTTAATGACTCTAAATGACCCGTCTTGAAACACGGACCAAGGAGTCCACCATACAT